>NC_056740.1:332358627-332633627 GCF_019279795.1 Protopterus annectens | reverse complement strand
CAGGATGGTGTGACAGCTATGGCATCAGTGAGTGTAGACACTGGCCATAGCCAAAGAGTTGGCGAGGTCCCACACAAGCGGATTGACAGGGGTGCTCGAAGGACTGCTGCCCATCCGCCACCTGTCTCAGGTGTCACATCACTGGTCACTTGGCTCATGTTTCAGGCTGTCATGGAGACACAGACACATTCTGAATGCAGCACCAGATGGATGCTTAGGGTTATGGATGCAGCACAGTCTGACTTCCATGATTGCCTCCACTGCATTGGTGACACCCTGGATCAGTTCACTGATGTAGTGGACTGATAGTGGGCTGAGACAGTGTCTGCCTTTGACCGCACATTGTGCTGGAACATCTGGTTGAGGTTGGGCATCGGACACATGGATGTAGGTCAGTAACACCATCTGCTGAGTCCACGTGGCCATGCACACTCATGGTCTCATAGTGGCAGTACCTCCAGCGCTACAGAGGGTAGTGTTCTGTCCATGCCACGACATGGCAGGCCATGGGCATTTGGCTCTGGGTGGTGCTGTGGGGGACACGGGCCCAGCAGACTGCAGTCACTGTCAGATACTAGCACCGCATTTGACCTTGGGCATGGTGGTGCCAGTGCTACTCCTGGTGGAGCCAGTTCCTGTGTTCATGGCTGGAGATGAACTGTGCATTTTACCGTGTATGGTCCACAGTTGTCCACCATACACGTGTAGGACTAACACTGGGCATGACTGTGTACACACACACACTCAAACACCACTGTCACATGCAGGTCACCAAAAACCACACATGGCACCTCTCTGTGGCCCATCTACTCAGCACCCCTTCCTGACTCACACACATGCTGTCAACTGTTTGGCACAGCCTAGGCCTCTGGCACTCCCACACCCTGTGCATGTGCTGATACCTGTTCCACGTCCATGCCATCGATGCAGGGACCTGCAAATATGTGTCTGATGCACAGGATGATTGTATTACTTTACATGTGCCATATTGTTATGCCATGGCAGTTGTTGTGGGCCACGACAGGTGCTGTATGCTGGCATGTGTCTTGAGTACACATCAAACTTTGTGCATTCTGCATATCTTTGTTGCATGATGATACACTGGTGGTAGTGTTATGATAGGAGCGATTAAACTGTGGACACATGGCAGCAATACAGCGGCACAAGATGGCAAGGCAGCACAGCAGCAATATGACATCAACAAGGTATGCCAGTGTATGTGTATGGCTCCTAGGTGCATATGGGTAGAACAGTGTGTCAGAGACAATGGGTACAGTCAGCAGCATTATTCTTTCATACCCTGTAACAAGGTCTGCTACCCTTGATACGTGTCACCTGGGTATTCTGTACATACAAATGTAGATGGCGGGGGGCATCAATTCTGCTTATGTAGATGAGAGCAATTTAGGGGCAGGGCTACACAACAGGGCTGTAAAATGAATAACCATTACACAGAGTTAGGCCAGATGGGCATGTCTCTAGTGCTGGAAGGGGATATATTCACACACACATATGGATGCTGTGAGATTAGAGCCCCTGCCTATCTAGTAATACACACTATAGCTTGCAGTACTTATTGTATGCGCCTAGAAGTTTATCTGATATCAGAATGTGAGCCGGCACTCTTTAGGTGGATAACATCAGCAGACATTGTAAAGGCGGCCAGTGTTGAGGCCAGCAGCCAGTCCCAGGGCAATAAAATGCATAACCATTGCACAGTGATAGGCCACATGGGCATGTCTCTAGTGCTGCAAGGGGATATATTTACACACACATAAGTTGGATGCTGTGAGATTAGAACCCCTACCTATCTAGTAATACACACTATAGCTTGCAGCACTTATTGCATGTACCATGGAGTTTATTTGATATCAGAATGTCAGGCAGCGCCCTTAAGGTGGATAACATCGGCAGGCCTTGTAAAGGAGGCCAATGTTGAGGCCAGCAGCTAGTCACAGGCCATAAAATGCATAACCATTGCACACAGGCCACATGGGCATGTCTCTAGTGCTACAAGGTGATATATTTACACACACGCACACTCAGAGTTGGCCGATGTGAGATAGAACCCCCTTACTATCTAGTATTGCACACTGTAGTTCACAGTACTTATTGCACATGCCACAGGTTACGTCTGTTGTATATATGGATGCAGGCACAGTAGTTGTGGAGTATGGAAAATGGCCTTGTGTTGAACAGCATGTGTGGCATGCAGAGTGATATTGCTTGATACTGTTATTGCATCTAGTGTTGTAGGAAGGGATACCTGTTATATCCCTGCTGTGTGTGTGTGTGTGTGTGTGTGTGTGTGTGTGTGTGTGTGTGTGTGTTTGTGTGTGTATACACAGTCACCAGTATGGCCATATGTAGCTGATTGCAGTTTGATAGGTGGACATGTGGCCAGGGACAGTATGGCCTGTCCAAGGCATGTATTGCAACCAGTTTACATGACATCTCCTCCTGACCTGTGTCTGTCTACAGGGTGACATTCCACAGGCACAGGGGTCTGTAGGTGTTTGGATTATGTACTGTTGTGGCCTTGGTCTAGTTCCATCGGACAACTATTGTGTTGTGTAAGTGCAGATGACCCTAGCATTCCGAGGGTATGTGGGGACATGCATACACCCCCACACACACACACACATTTATAAATATATATATATATATATATATAGACATATATATATATATGTATATATATATATATATATAGAGAGAGAGAGAGATATAAATATATATATATAGAGAGAGAGAGACAGACATATATACATATATATATATATATATATATATATATATATATATATATATGTATAACAAGGATGTCACCTTAACTGTTGCTATGTGTGTACATTATGTAGATATATATGGAGAGTCTATGTATCATTGTACTTTATAGCTATATGTATGTCTTGTTTTATATGTATACATATATTTGTGCCACATACTGATAGATACACTAATCAAGTGTAAGGGGGATAGGGGAAGACAGATATGTACACATGTGGATTACCCCGTTGAGGAAGTCCATGGAAAGAGGCCTTGCAAGAGGAAGCATCTGGACATTTCGGGTCTCGCCGTTCTACCGCGTGGATTATCCCTCCTTCCGATGAGCTTATTGACTTAATTTCTCGGGAGGCTTGGGAGACCCAAAATCCATAGAACCTACTCCTAGCGGCCAAATAAATGTATTCCTGCCCCTTCGGACAAGCCTTTCCTTACAAAAGGTGTAGCAGTTGATTCCATAGTCATGGGGGCAGCCACTACCCACCCTCCAAATAAAGATTCTAGGATCATGGATAGATATGGGAAACACGTCTTTTTGTCAGCAAATTTTGCCTTACGGTCACTGAATTACTTAACACATTTTAATGGACTACAGAGGGATCTGATAAAGGAGTTGTCAGACTCCCTCCAAGGAGCTGTAGCTGATGAGGGTGCAGACAAGTTTGAAAACTTATTTACTATTAGGCTGCTCACTAATATACTTTGGAGCACTACTTTATTAACTTGAGCGCAGTTACTAACAAAATGACTTATCTGTGTAACAAACGACATGTACTATACTGTTACAGCTACAGCTTTTAATGTTCAAGATTAGCTTCTCAGCACAGATGTAGATGATAACTTTCTATTCTCCATTTACTTCAGAACAAATGTGTTCCTACAAATACCAGATCTAACAAAAAGATCAGATCTTTTATATGTTTAATACTGTTGGAATTTGCTTGATGTAATGCAGTCTGTTGGGAACTTTGAAAGTCAACTTTGGTATTTGCCTGATGTCATACAGTCTGTTGTTAAGCTTTTGTTCTGTTTCAAGGTAAACATGGGGTGTCGTTTCTGTCTCCGGTCGTCCTTGCACCTAGGGTTATCCTTACCTGTAGTTTTCCTTGAAACTGTATTCAGTCACAGAACATTTTGTATCACACACAGTAGCATGCCAAAGCATGTGTAATAATTGATCTGAAGTAGTTACTTCATTTGCTCTGCAACCTGTGGGTATCGGATCCGACTTCGGATCCGAGCCGGCAGCTTACCAAGCTCCAAGATCCGAGCTCCTAGCTCCTCCCCCTACCCATAATCCCCTGCTATCAACCACATTACCTCAGATCGTTTTTTTGCCGCGGCTGAAGAAGCTTTCCTTTTGAAGAGCTCCTGGCTGGGTGAGATCATTTCTATCTTATTTTCACCAAGAAAAGTTTCAAAATCGTGTGTGTGTGGTAGTAAACCTTTCTACCCCTTTTTAGTGTTAGTTTTAAATTTTACTGGTACAGTTAATTAGTTTTTCTTTGTCACTCCCCCTCCCCCCTTAGGGTTTGGGTGTGTGTGTGAGTGCTTTAACATGGCGGAAGGGCCTAAGGCCATTTTTTCCAAATGTACTGAGTGTGGCCACAAGCTTTCCCCAGCTGATGGCCACACTCAGTGCGTTTTGTGCCTGGGGGCAGCCCATCTCTCAGAGGCCTGCCAGATCTGTGCGGCCTTTAATCCCCGGGCACTTCGGGATAGGAAGAACAAGCTGATCCTGGCGGGAAAGCTCCCCCAGGAGTCAGCTTCTTCTTCTTCTCCCATTCGGGATCCGGCTGCCTCAGCGGCCTCGGCGCCCTCTGTTCCCTCAGCTCAACCCGGGACTCAACCTCCCACTTCGGGTTTAAGCTCTGGGGAAACTACTGCCTCCTCAACTAAGGAGAAGAGGCACAAGGATAAGGAGGGACATAGATCCCATAAAAGGCGGGCCGAGTCTCACCCCTCGGCTCCGCCAGCAAAAATAACTAAGTCTCCTTCGGGGGTCTGCGGATCCTTCTCCTCTCGGCTCCGTTCTCCTAGCTTCTCGCCGGAGCCGGAGGAGGAAGATCGGTCTCCCTCGAGGTCGTCGAGGCGGCCCTCCCGGCCCGCCTCGACTACCTCTTCCAGGTCAACTAAAAGCATCTCCGAAGCGGATATGGATCGGATGATGCGTCGGTTCTTACAGACCCAAATGCAGATGGGGGTACTCTTGCCTCCCCCCCCCCTCTGGGGGGGAGCGTGGCCCCCATGTTTGCCCCGATCACTCCTTCTCCGACTCGTTTTCGGATCTCGGAGTCATCGGATCCGTGCCCATTCGGACCCAGGGAATTGTCGGCGCCGATAGCGCTGGTCTCTTCGATGCCGACTATGCCCTCGAGCTTGTCGGATCTGAGCTCTCGGGGCCAAGGGCTGAGCATCGGATCCGAGGGAGTTGTTGTATCTTCGGAGCTGTTGGCTTTGGAGCACACCTCTCTCTCGGCGCCAACTGCTTCAGCTCCGACCCCGATCCCTTCCTCGGAGCCGAGGAGATTGCTCTCAGAGGCTGGCGAGGGTGATTCCTCTTCGGCTTTTGAGGTAGTGGAGAGGGTACTGTCGAGATCCTCCAGATCCCCGGTTCGGGCTTCGGATCTACCCGTACCCCCACTGTATGAGGGTCTGTCTTCCATCATCCGACCATCGGGACAGCCTGCCCAAGCCCTCCAGCTAGTTCCTGTTGAGGAACAACAACCCGTGGACGAGCCCTCTTCGGATAGCCCCACCGAGGAGGTTCCTCAGAAACGTCGGTGTAAAAGGAGGCACCTGGACTCCCCCGAGTCCGTTACCACTGACACAGACTTAGATGATAGGGAGGGTTCCCCAAGGTCACCCCCCTGAACATGTCTCCTTTGGAGACATCATGGAAATGTTGCGTATTAGAGGGGGGTGGTCTGCCCAAAAACCTTTCCTAGATGAATCTGTGTTCCTGGAGGCATTTGCGGCAGGTCCATCTACTTCCTGGGTGTCCCCTCCGGCCGACCCCCTGGTGGACTTAATTACCACCAGGGCTTGGAAGGAGCCCGACACCGTGGAGCCAATACCTAGGCGTCCCGACAAAATACTAAGCCCCCCCACAGATAGGCAATCATGGGCCAAAGGATCCCCTGTTGATGCCATGTTGGTGGCGGTGGCCACCAAGAAAGAACTCGCTCAGGAGAGTTCTCTGGTCCACCCGCCAGATAAAGAATCTCGAGCGTTGGACCGGATAGTGAAGCGGATGTTTGCTTCAGCGACCTTTTCTATAAGGGCGCTGAACTATATGGCACATACCATCAGACAACAGCGAGACTTGATCAAGGAATACGCTGCAGCCCCCCCAGAGTCCATGTCGGTTGGAGACAGGAATGTGTTTACGACACGAATGGCCACTCTGAAATCCATCTCCAATACGTCTATGCAGCTCCTCTCTCATGCTTCGGAGGGAGCCGCTAGAGCCAGCGGAGCAGGGGTCGTCTTACGACGTCACGCCTGGCTCCGTCTTTGCGACTTCGCGGATCCCTTCAAGGCGTCCTTCGCGAACGCCCCCTTTGACGGTTCTGCTCTTTTCGGCAAGACCGTTCGCGATACGCTGGTCCAAAGCGAAAAGGACGGGAAGACGCTGTCTGCCGTCGGAGTCCACTTCTCTAGTCCCCAAAGATCCTTCTCCAGGAATCAGAAGGGACAAAAGAAGCTGTGGTTCCGCAAGTCTCAGCAATCCCATCCAGCTGCAGACCACTCGTCCTCTAGAGGCAGAGGAGGACAAGGTGGACACCGGCCCAGAGGAAGAGGGGGGCCGCGTAATTTCGGGTCTAGAGAACCTTTCTCAGACAGACCCGTGCAACAGCCCTGAGGGCTTGACCGACTGTCCCTCTCTGGAGGCAGTCGGGGGTCAGTTGACGGAGCACCTGTCAAACTGGGAGTCCCTTACAACGGATCGATGGGTGCTCCGTATCATTTCCAAAGGTTACTTCATTCCTTTCCTAAATCTTCCCCCCAAAACCAGACACCTCCCCGATGTTCCACCCGATCAGAGGGAGGCGGCGGCTTTAGAGATTTTAAAGCTGCTAAGAAAAAGAGCCATCCAGCCCGTCCCCCCAGATCAGTCCGGATTGGGTTATTACTCAAGGTTCTTTTTGGTGCCAAAGAAAATGGGGGACCTCAGACCCATCTTAGACCTGTCCGCTCTGAACCTGTTTATACCCAAGGAAAAGTTCCGGATGGTCACTCTTCAATGTATCCTCCCCTTTCTGCTGGAGAATGACTGGATGTGCTCCGTAGACCTCAAGGATGCGTACCACCACATTTTAATGAACAGACGATCCAGGAGGTTTCTCCACTTCCGGCTCGGAGCCAGTCATCATCAATTCAGGGTTCTTCCATTCGACCTCACTTCAGCCCCCAGAGTGTTCACCAAAGTCATGGCGGTGGTTGCTGCCCACCTGAGACTTCAGGGCATTCAGGTCTTCCCATACCTAGACGACTGGCTCCTTACCGCGACCAACAGGCATCAGCTCTCTGTAGCGAGAGATTACGCACTGACTCTAGCCCACAACCTAGGCATTTCAGTAAACCTGCAGAAGTCCTGCCTGTGCCCCACTTAAGCCCTGGAATTCATAGGGGCCAGGTTGGATACTCGAATCTCTCGAGCTACCCTAACATCAGTCAGATTGAACAGCTTGTCTTATCAGGTGTTAGCCCTTCTCTGGAATCCTTCTCCTCCAGCGGAGTTAGTCCTGAGGGCACTAGGGTCTATGGCAGCTGCGATCGGTCTTTCCCTCCATGCCCGCCTGCAAATGCGAATATTGCAATTGACCCTTCAAGTCCAATGGTCCCTCTTGCTCCACCCGTTGAACACGCCCATAGCGCTGAGCAGAGTTTGCAGGGACTCCCTTCTTTGGTGGTTGCATTTGCGAGAACTCAGAGAAGGGAGGCCCTTTGTGATCCCCCCCGGTCGAAGCCACGTTGACCACGGACGCTTCTCGCCTCGGGTGGGGGGGCATTGTTCAGGCAGATCCGTTCAAGGCACGTGGACTCCCCTAGAGACCGCATTGCATATCAATGTCCTAGAGATGAGGGCGGTGCTTTTGGCGTTGCAAGCTCTCCACGACCTTCTTCCCCTGGGGACAATTGCGATTCAGACAGACAACATGTCTGTAGTCTGGTACATAAACAAACAGGGAGGAACCAGATCCTACCCCCTGTGTCGAGAGGCCATGAGAGTTTGGGAATGGGCGATCTCCACCAACCGTTTTCTGGTAGCAACGCACATCCCGGGATGATCCAACATATTAGCAGACAAGCTAAGTCGGGTGCTTCTCACTCCGTACGAGTGGTCTCTGAATCCATCTGTTGCGAAACAGATCTTCCACAAATGGGGTCAGCCTCGCTGTGATCTTTTTGCTTCTCCTTTAAACACAAAATGCAGCGAGTACTTTGCAATAATTCCCCCCAGAGGGGAAACCTCCAGAGACGCTCTGGTCCATGCTTGGCCTCCCGGGCTCCTTTATGCTTATCCTCCCTTTCCTTTCATGATGAAGTTCATTCAGAAAGCCTGTCGGTTGGGATGCAGAGTTATCCTCATAGCCCCATTCTGGCCTCGGCAGATCTGGTTCCCCTTTCTGCGGTCTCACAGTGTGGCTCCTCCGTGGATTCTGGATCCCAGTCCAGAACTGATTTCTCATCCCGCGGATTGCCCAACACCCAACCTGGTCAACCTCAAGCTTGCGGCTTGGCTGATCCAGTTCCATTAATGGCTAGGACTCCCGGTATCTCATCTCCCATTAAGGCCATTCTGGTTGCGGCTCATAAGCCATCCACCAGAAAACTTTACAACAGTAAGTGGAAACGTTTTTCCATTTGGGCCGAAGATAAGGGCTTGGACCCATTTACTGTCCCTATCCCGACCATCCTGGACTTCCTCTCGTTAATCTTTCAACAGGGAGCAAGCACTTCTACGGTTAAGGTACAATTGGCGGCCATCTCCCATTTTCATGTGGGTGATGGCATAGGTTCCTTAGCATCTACAAAGTTGTGCAAAACCTTCTTACGAGGCATCTTCCTTTTAAATCCACCGATAAAATCTGTGGTTCCCCCAGGGGCCTCACTCTAGTCTTGCAAGCCTTAACGAGTCCACCTTTCGAACCTGCGGCCTCAATTCCGTTGAAATTCTTGTCATGGAAAACAGCCTTCTTAGTGGCTATTACTTTGGCCAAAAGGGTTTCAGAATTACAAGCCTTGTGTATGAAGCCTCCTTACCTTATCTTTCACAAAGATAGAGTGTCCCTCAGGACTAACCCATTTTTCTTGCCTAAGGTTGCTTCAGAAGCAAATATAAATCAATCAATAAATCTACCAGTGTTTTTTCCCACATTTCAGAACAAGGGAGAATACACATTACACAAATTGGATGTACACAGACAGCTGCGTTTCTTCTTGCATAGGACTAGAGAGTTTCGCAAGTCGGACCAGTTATTTGTCTCGTATGGAAAATCAGCTATGGGTAAAGCCATTTCCAAAGTCACTGTAGCAAATTGGATTCGTCAGTGTATTATTCAGGGGTATATATCGTCTGGCAAAACAGCCCCAGTTAATATCCGTGCTCATTCTACAAGATCTGTAGCCACTTCAACAGCCTTCTGGTCTAGGGTTCCAGTGGACGACATATGTTCAGCAGCTACTTGGTCCTCTTCTCATACGTTCATTTCTCATTATAAATTAGATGTGATTTCGAGAAGTAGGGCTTCTTTTGGCTCCGCGGTGCTTCGGAATATCCTTCCGTAAGGACCACCCTGGTTCTTATAAGGTAGCTGGGGACTCTGTCCCACAGGTTGCAGAGCAAATGAAGTAACTACTTCAGATAAAGAAGTTATGTACTCACCATAACGTTCCATCTGAGTAGGTACTTCATTTGTCTGCAACCGACCCCCCCGCCATCCCCCAAACCTTTCGGGATTTTCTGATCACCTTTGCAGTTGATATTTCATGTTTCCAGGTTGGTAAGGCAAAAAAAACGATCTGAGGTAATGTGGTTGGTAGTAGCGGATTATGGGTAGGGTGGAGGAGCTAGGAGCTCGGATCTTGGACCTTGGTAAGCTGCCGGCTTGGATCCGAAGCCGGATCCGATACCCACAGGTTGCAGACAAATGAAGTACCTACTCAGATGGAATGTTATGGTGAGTACATAACTTCTTTTTCTGCTATATTCTTTTTTATTTTCTTACTTATTTTCAGCTAAGAAAAGTTTAATCCTTTAGCATGTGTATACTAGCAAACAGAACTCTACATGCACTGTTGTAAGTATTTAAATGTATATATTTTACTATATATTCTAACAGACAGAAGTGTACATGCACTATTGTAAGTGTTTAAATTTATATGTTTTACTATATATTCTAACAAGCAGAAGTGTACATGCACTATTGTAAGTATTTAAATGTGTGTAATCTAACAAAGGTAACCTGTCAGCTTGCCACCCTAAATTTGGTCGTAAACTCTTCCATGAGACTTGTCTCATATGTAACAGATGGAATGAGTAGGACAGAAGGTTCAGGCATCTCACTTAGGAGGCAGGCTTGGATGCACCTTTGCGATTTTGCAGAGCCCTTCAAGTCTTCCTTCATTAATGCCCCTTTTGATGGCTTCTCTCTCTTTGGGCCCAAAGTTAAATAGACGCTCACCAGGCGTGAAGAAGAAGGCAAGACTTCATCTGCCATTGGAGTACATTTTTCCACACCCACCAGACCCTTTCCCAAAGGTCAGAGAGGTAGTGGAAAGATGTGGTTCAAAAAAATCACAAAGGTCTTTCCAAGACATACGGGGTGAAAGTTCCCCTAGAGGTAGAGGTGAGAACAATAATGGAAGATGCCACCCTTGTGGCAGGGGAGGCCCACAGAATCAGGGCTTCAGAGAATCTTTCTTTAGTAAGGCCTTTCAGCGCTGCTGAGGGGGTGCCCGATTGTCCGCCTCTGGAGGCACTCAAATAACAAATGACAGATGGGTGCAGAATATAATATCCAGGGGGTTACGTCATTCCCTTTTCCTTCCCCATTCCCAAAAACAAAACCGTTCCAGACATTCCACCCAGTCAAAAGGAACAAGCAACCTTAGAAATGCAAAAGTTGCTAAGAAAGAGTCATCTAAGAAGTCCCCGCAGACCAGAGAGGATTTGAAACTTACTCAAGATTCTTTTTATTCTCAACGAAAACAGGAGACTGGAGACCCATTCTGGATCTCAGCAATCTAAACAAATCTGTAAAAAAGAGCAAGTTCCAGATTATGACACTGCATCAATACTTATTTTTTTGGAAAAAGACAATTGGATGTTCTCTATAGACCTTCAAGATGTGTACTACCATGTACGGATGGAAAGGTGATCCGGAAGGCACTTGCACTTCCGGCTAGGAGCTAGTCACTTCCAATTTCGAGCTCTGCCCTTTGGTCTCACTACAGCGCCAAGAATGGTCGCCAAGTGCATGGCAGTAGTTGTGGCTCACCTGAGACATCAAGGATTCTAGGTGCTTCCATATCTGGACGACTTGCTCATGACCGTCCTGACCAGGCATCTTCTGCTACAGGCCAAGGATTCTGTGCTACAACTCTGTTCCTCTCTAGGGATTGCAATAAACTATGAAAAATCCGCTCTATAGCCATGTCAGAGCTTGGTCTTCATAGGAGCAGAAATAGACACAAGAAGGATGATACAAAACTTCCACAAGACAGAGTAGACTCTCTTCGGTATTATGTAAGAATGTTGATCAGAAACAAACTATCTTTTGCCAAACTAGTTCTTCAAGTAGTGGGCAAAATGGCTACCTCAGTTGTCCTTATTCCCTTAGCTCGTATTCACATGAGAATACTTCAGTGGTTACTTTCGACGCAGTGATCAGTTCTAGAACTACCAATGACACATACAATCATGATAACAAATTCATGCAAAAAGGATCTTCAGTGATGGATTCAATATCCTCTGGTATCTCAAGGCTGTCACCCCAAGCCACGGCGACCACGGATGCTTCCTAGATTGGGGGGGCATTATCTAGGGAAGATGGTTCAAGGCATCTGGCGTCAACACGAGGCTCATTTGCCCATAAACTTCCTGGAGATGTGGGCTGTGCTTTTAGCACTGCATGCATTTCAAGACTCCCTCCCTCCGGAAATGATAGTAGTCCAATTGGACAAACATGCCTGTAGTCTGGTAAATAAAAAAAGCAAGGGGGAACCAAATCTTACCTCCTTTGTCAGGAAGCCATAAGGGTCTGGCAGTGGGCTACAACTTCCATTTGCTTTCTGATAGCAGTGCACATCCTGGGGAGGTCCAATGTAATAGCAGAAAAATTGAGCAGAGCTATAGTATTGCCACATGAGTGGTCCCTCAATCAAAAAAATTGTGGAAGAGATTTTCCAAAAATGGGGCCAGCCTTGCTGCGACCTTTTTGCTTCACCCACCAATGCCAAATGCACCAACTACTTTGCCCTGATTCCCCTTCCAAGGGAGTCCCCAAGGGATGCAGCTGTTCATGATTGGCCTCTGGAACTTCTTTATGCCTATCCACCAATTCCTCTAATTCCCAAACTACTACAGAAAGCAAATTTGTTGAAGATTACTATGATCCTAATTGCCCCCAACAAATCTGGTTCCCCTTCCTTCGGCCTCATATTCAGGATGAACCATGGATTCTGGACCCCATTCCAGGTCTTCTGACTCGCCCATCAGGAATAGTTCATTCCAATCTAAACAACCTCAAACTGACAGCTTGGCTGCTCCAATTCCCCTGATAGCCAGGTTTCCTTCCCTTTCCTTTCCTGTAAGATGCATTTTAATTTCTTCACATAAGTCATTGACAAAAGAACTGTACAAGGGAAAATGGAAGAAGTTTGTTTTATGTGCAAATTGTAATCAGATTGATGCCTTTACTGCTCCCCTACATTTTATATTAGACTTCTTAGCTAAACTTTTCAGTGAAGGTGCTACTGCAGCTACTATTAGAGTTCAATTGGCAGCAATTTCAAACTTTCATATTGGAGAAAATGGCTACGGAATCATGTCACACAGGCTTTGCAAAGCCTTCTTGAAAGGAACTACACTTCTAAAGTCTCCGTACAAAGACCCATTTCCACCTTGGCATCTAAATTTTGTGTTGTCACATATTATCTATCCTTCCTTTGAAACTTCTGATAGCTGTGACTTAAAATTTCTTTCTGGGAAGATGCTGTTTTAAGTAGCTATCACCCCAGCAAGGAGAGTTTCAGAATTACAAGCTTTATCTGTCAAACTACCATACTTGATTTTTCATTAGGACAGACTTTCTTTACACACCAACCCCTCCTTTCTGCCCAAGGTTGTATCTGAAAGTAACCTCAATAAATCTAGTGAGTTACCAGTATTCTTCCCAAATTTTCAGAATAAAGGAGAATATTCATTACATCTGTTGGACATTCGTAGACAGTTATGTTTTTATCTACATAGAACTGCAGAATTCAGAAAATCAGATAAACTATTTGTTTCCTATTCTAATAAGAAAGGCTTACCAGTATCTAAGGTTACATTATCCAAATGCCTCTCTGAATGCATTTCCTTTATTTAAAATTCTAAGAACAAAACTCTCCCAGCACCTGTCAAAGCTCATTCCACCAGGGCGATGGCTACTTCTTCAGCTTTCCAGGCAAGGCTGTCTTTGGATAGTATCTGTGCTGCAGCCACATGGGCAAGCCTTCATACATTTATTACTCATTACAAAGTAGATTTGGCCTCCAGGAGTAAGCATCCTTTGGTTCTATGGTCCTGAAGAATATTCTCCCATGAGCCACCCAAGAATCAGGTAGCTTGGGATGTGGTCCAACAAGTAAGAATAAAGGCGAGTTTGACAACATCCTATAAAGAAGTTATGTACTTACCATAACGTTCCATGTTTGTGTTCATCTCCACCTTTATTCTTACAACCCACCCATCTCCACCTTTATTCTGACAACCCACCCATATACCTCTTGACTGCGCTCCTGGGAGACCGGGTAGTAGTAATTGAATATCCTTTGGACTGTGTAGCCTCAGGAGCCACTTATTCTTCTTACATCATAAATATTTTTGCCTACAACCTTAATTCCAGTAACGTTTTTTTTTTTCCCCTCAAGGCAAACAAGATCTGAGGGTTTAGGGAACTGCATTGTGGGTAAGAGAGAATGCCCACGAGCTTTGCTGAAAGCTTTGAGCTTTTGAAAAAGGTGAGACGGATACGATGTATCGGATCTGACCCACAAATGAGAAGAAAGACGGAGATGTATAACAAACATGGAACGTTATGGTAAGTACATAACTTCTTTTTCCACACCTCATTTCCTGGTACAGCCGTAACTACCCTACCAAGAGTTGGACTTACAGCCAAAAGCAGGATAAATGAAAACCACTAAAAGGTAAGAAAGGTCATTATAGGATGATGAGGGAGGAGCATCAGAGCTCTCTCTGCCAAGACCCAGAGAGGTAGCAGCTATGACCCACCCTTTCTCCTCCCTCCATCCCCCTACCACTCACATCTCACCCCAGTATATCCTCAAACCCCTGTCCTCCTTCAACAAACACCCTATCAGTAGGGAGCTTCTTGGGCCTCTTTGTAAAAGTAGGAAGTTTTACACAAGAAAAATGAGTTTTCACAATCTTTTCTCAGGGATACTAGCTCCATTTCTTAAAGACAAGATCACCAGTATTCCACCAGTCCCCAAGGAGCAAAGACTTAAGTGAACCCCATCTGCTACCACAAGATGTGTTGTTGCAAGGTGCTAGAGAGAGAGAGAGAGAGAACTAAAAGAGCAGTAAGGCATAGGTTTCTACTCGAGACTGTTTCTAGTCCCAAGAAGAGAAGACCATGGAGACTTGTCTTGGAAATATCAAGATTAAACAAGTTTCTAAAAGTGTGAGAATTCAGGATGCGTGGCTTTGCAAGCCCTTCTTCCTCTCATTTTATATTAGGCATTCATGGTCACACTGGTCCTGAAAATTCTTATCTCCATGTTCCCATAGCTTGGAAAGGCAAGTGTTTCTACAGATTCAAAGGCAGGGGCTCACATTTTAATTTACTGTCTTACTTCTTTATGTACTGCACCCAAGGTATTTGCAGAGTGCCTGGCTTCAGTAATTGCCTTCTGTGTGACCAAGGACATTTACATTTAACCATATCTTGACAACCTCTTCATCCAGGCACCAACCCTGGAGGAGACAAAGACGACATTTCAGTTCCATCTGGCATACATTCAAAACTTGGGACTCTCTCTGACCCTGACAAAATCTAATCTTCTACCCTCAAGATAGGCCTTGCTCCTGGGAGGTTATGTGGATACATAGGGCCTTTTTTTTCTCAGTAGAATTTCCCTTTCTTGACATATTATTTCACAACTGTCGTGCCAAAACCAGATCTTTGCAAGGGAAACCCTCAGGACACTGGGTTAACAATGCTTCATCTATCCTGATGGTCCCACTAATAAAACCACAGATGAGGTGATGACCTGTATCATTGTAGTCCCCTTGGTAAAACTACAAGTGATGTGACCTCCTGTATCATGATGATCTTCCTTGCAAGCCAGCATTTGAGGAAAATTCACTAGTACGTAAAGAACAGATGATGCCCCCATGTTTAGTTCTTCAGCATCCATTTTCTCTACCCGTGCTCTGTAAAGAAGGAACTCTCATGGTGTACAGGTAAATCTCCAGCATGGTGTATCTTTTCAGGCTGGGTCCAGGCACCCAGATGCTTACAGCAAACTCATAAGACATTGCCTGTGGAGTTTGCTTGGGTGATTTGAAAATCCAGAGGCTCTAGTTCAAAAATAGAGAGAAAAAAGAACACATCAGTATAAAGGAATAATAATATGGCAGTATTCATAGTCATTGGAGCCTTGAAGACCATATGGAAGCCAGGATTTCCTCCACATGCAGGCAGACACCACCACTCTGATGTGGTATATCAGTGGGGGAAGCACTCATTCATGTCTATTATGCATGCTGGGTATAGAGATGTGAAATATGTTCCAGGACACGGGCCTGGTTCTCTGGGAATCCTACATCCTTTCTCAGGTAAATTCCCCATGAGACAAATTAAGCAATACATAGATGGATCCTTGTGAATACATGCTGGACAGGAATGCCTTCCTAGATGTAGCCCAGAGATGGTGTGTCAAAAATGGAGTTTTTGCTTTGCAAGAAAACTACTTAGAAAATTCTGCCTTACAGTCCTGACCTAGGAAGCCTGGGAGAGCAGATGCCTTCTTCATCAGCTGGGCAGACTCTTGTACCGACTTCCTCCATTCCCTCTTCTCCCCAAGTAATTCAGAAAATAGAGGACAGGCCAGAAATATTGGTGCTCCTACCTGTTGAGTATGGTAAGGACAGAACACATGCCAGTGCCTCAGCATATGAATCTCCTGACACAAAAGAAGAGGTCACTTATACATCCCATTTCAAGTGTGTTAAGGCTGGCAGCTTGAATGATCTCTCATTCGCTTTGAGTAAATGTTTTCCCATGGCATGCTCATAGCTTTCATCTGCCCCTGATTTGACTTAAATTTTAGCTCTATCCCTCTTAATCCTTCTTAAAACAAGTTACTTTTGGAGAAAAGGTGGTGAGTTACACTTTAATGACGATTAGATTTATAGAGACTTCTTTTACTTCAGAAAATGTATAGCAATTCACATTCTTATTATATCAATGTCTCATGTTAATAGTCCTAATATTTTGATAGTGTTCCTGATCGTTCTTGGGGATTTTTCCCTGATTCATTGAGAGCTGTAGGCATTCTCACTGTTTTGAGGGAAGTTAGGAAACCTTCCATATTACTTTTGTAGTGTTTTTAATGTAAGGGATCTCCTGCAAATGATAGCCCATCATTCGGCCAGTATACCACACCCTCAAAATGGGAAGATGAGCACCCTGAGCCAACAGCTTAAGATATTGGTTTTCCAGGTAAATAGAGGCAACTACATAGGGTCTTAGGGATGAAGCTTGGCAGATAGAATATTGCATGTGGTAGTGGGAAGCAGACAGAATGACAATGGGGAGTCCCGATGATCTTTACAGTGGGAGATTCGCAAAATAGTTAAGGTGTTTACCTTACAGACGAGTTGCAGGGTTAGATTCTCACATGGGGTAATTGGCTAAGCTTAAAATGGCCCATAAGGGCAGTTAGCCTAGTACTAATCTATGAAACTATCAACCTATTTGCCTCCCACACTGACATTTTCCCTTTCTGGATGACATGAAACCAACAACACTAAAAAAAAAAAAAAAAGAGAGAGAGAGAAAGACAAGGAAGAACCTAAACAGGGCACTTATATGAAAAACAGTTCAGTATCAGCACAGAAGAAAGGCCAACATTCAATGATGGCATTCGGACTGGTGGCAAAGGAGTTCTAAAGTGTGTGCATCCATACTTTACCTTTATGCCCTATGCCTTCTGCGGGGAGCATATGGGTGATGTATGACACATGTAGATACTAAAGTCTTTGGTATACTGGTTGGACAATGGGCCGTCCTAGACTGGAGATCCCTTACCTTAGGAATACTGCAACAGAGAGGACATCTACTGCTATGGTAAGATTTTACACAACTGTACTATGTTCAAGTATGTTTGTTGTTGCAGTACTAGTTCCTCACGCCACCCATCTACTTCCTAATGGGTTTCTGAAAACTGGGGTGAGTACACAAGTCACTCTTCCTTCATTTTGCACCCCTTTTTTAGAATTACATAGAATGCTACCTCCTCAAGTTGACCTAAATATTGTAGAGCAGCTTTACATGCCTTCTTATTGTACTTCCATCCTTCTCACCTTGTAAAGCTGGCAGTTAGTGCTGTGCGTTGGGCACAGGTTCCTGGTGGCTGGCAGGGCAATGCAGAGCGAAAGATGGTATGTGTGGACACCCTTCCCCTACCACAGGTGTGCTGGCATTCGTGTGAGAATGTATCTGTCCTGGGCCGAGTAGAGCGCTAGGCTCTGGAAGCTGAGCCAGCTGTCTGGCCTTCTGTGGTAGAAGTCCACATATGTGAAGATCACTCCAGCAGTAAACCATACAATTTAATTATGCTAATTATGGTAAGTTCTTAATACAGCTGTACCTTCCTGAAGAAATGTTTTTCAGGTTGTCATTCGTGTTTACTGAATATTGTTTGAAGTTCCTTTACAGTTCTGTAAGGTCTGGTTGATACCTTGTAACTAGTGCATCCATTAGTGAATTCTTCTGTTATACTGGAACACTCTTCTCTTGATGGTTGTATTTATCATTCCATAGCTCTGAAGATAAACATAATTCATTTTACTTTTGTGTTGAATTTATTAAACAGACTTTTATTTCCTTGCTTTCATCATGTCTGCCCTTCACAGTCTTCAGTTTTGTTTGTTTCTCACATTTGCTTTCTGCATGCAGTCATACAGCATCAGTGGTGCAGTGGCATCTCCCGTGGCTCAAAAACAGTTTATTTTTACATGTTTATAAGCTGGATGCTGATAGAAGGCAGAACATAACTTGCACAAATTAACTGTTTTACTGCCTGAGGGAGCAGTTGTTCTGCTCCTTTTCAAGCAACCAAAGAGCAGACAGAGTTGGCATTGGCTGTCGATACTGTTTCACAACCTTCTGTCAACTCAAGAAAAGCTGTAGGCTTGGTTGGTGCAGTTGAGGTAAGGAAAACAAAGGCCTAACTATGAAGAAAAGTTAATTAAATGTTCTTCTTTTGATGTGCAGGATGTTTAAACTGCAGGAAAATAATAAGAAGCTGCTGCTACTTGCAGAGTCCTGTTTTCACCAGAGGTGTGTTCTCAGGGTGGAGGTGTTTTCCTATCAGCCTGCATGTGGACAGAGGTAAGGCACCATATAGAAGATAAGATACAAAAAAGTCGATAGATGTCTTGAAAATACTGGATGTAGAAGCAAAATGGGAACAAATTTAGATCAATTGAATTTTCTCCTTGTTCTCTTTTTAAAGTGGTTGCTTTCTTCTGCCCTTTGAGTTATACTGCCTACCATAGCCAGGGTATTTTGTATTATTTTTAAGAGAGGTTAGTAATCCACATTTAGAAATGTAAGTCCAATTTTTGATGTGCTGGTATATCTGGATATAATGAAACAATGAATACACTTATGTACTCTTGATAACATTTATTGGTTATAATCACTATTTAATGAGGTTACTACTATTTAAGGTCTAGAAATCTAGGAACATGCTGCTTGAAAAACTCTATCACATGTACTTTAGGCTCAGAAATATTTGTTGATAATGACCATGTCCCATTAATCATATGCAAATAGTGTTTAAAACAGGTTCATGTTCCCTTTAGTTGAAACTGAACACTATCATATTTAAATCATTCAGTGCATCTTTCAGGAGAAGTAAGTCCAAAAGCTTTAAAACTAGCTAATGCAAACCTGGCAGATCAGACTCGACTCAGCATATGGAGAATTGCAATTACAAAAAAAAAATTAAATTACAACTAAGCTTCATGATTTCCCAGCTAAGTATAGTTTCCCAAGGTGCTTCATTCTATAAGCTGTTATATTAGTTTGGGATCCAACTACAACTTTTTTACGTACCAGTATATAAAATATTTAAGTGAAAAGGTTTTGAAAAATCATTATTATATTAAAGAAAGAAAATTCCAAGTATCTATCTCTGAATTCTTTTGGAATATGTCTTCCCACTTACCTGCTTTTACTATTTTTATACATAGAAACACCTGTGTCTGAGAGGTCCAGTGAGTTTTTCTCTGTTAAATATACTTGCCTTCATCCTTTTGAGAGTGCTTTGTTATGTCTGCATCACTGTCTCAGGCAAACCAATGTTCATTATATATACTGTTTATACCCTTTAGAATGATGCGTGTTTGTATGCTTTGTGATCTCGTTTGACAGAGATGACGTTTATTCTAGTTGTCCCTGTCCCTATCATTTTTGCCTTTGTAATAGTTTTCATCTAAGAAATTCTGTCTCCAGTGCTTATCATTTATGTATCTTCTCAAATTTGGTTTTCTGAGTCAGGAATAATCCAAATAAATTTTATCTATTTAGTCACCGATTTATCTTCCACAGAAACATATATTTTGATAGCAAATAATGACAGCTTGGCCCCCTTGACCTGCTTAATTTCTCCTATTTTTGGGTAAGCTGCGTATGGCTCATAGGTTCATAGGAGGTTACTAAGGTAGCAGCCCTAGAGCCTTTACAAATCTAGCAGTGTTAATCCCAAGTATCCCCATTTGATCTTTTTGCGTAGTTCACAGAATGAATTTATGAACAAAGCGGGTCTGTGATCAACACCAACTGCCCCTGTCCATGAGGGACATGGGTGCCACCCCAGGGGTGAATTTGCAGTCTCCCATCTAATTATCTAGGTTGTATTTGAATAGGGTCAGTGAGGAGCTCTGTTTTACAGGAATAGGAAGTCTATTCCAGAGAAGCATCAGTCTCTGGAAGACATATCTCTCTCACTCTCCTGCATGTTCTGTTAATATCACAGACTGGGATGAGGTCCCTAGAGTGAGTCACTCTTCTGACATTTGATGTGCAGATGTGCAGCATTTCCATTAGGGCATACTGCACATCTGCAGGCTTTCCCGCAAGTCAGTAAGCACCAGCTCATCAGGTTACAAGTCCACAACAGTGTTCCCTTTGTTTTAATAAAATGGCAAGTATGCTATTGTTCCCATTAAGTGTTCCAACCCTTTCCAGATTTCTTTTTCTCTTTCCAATGATTGTGGGACCGTAGTGGAGCTTGTCTCCATGCAAAAACATTACATTTGTACTTTTTCAATGAGTTGACTAGATATCCAGTTGTCATGGATTGTTGATTCATCTGGAATTAAGAGCTGGAACTTTTTAAGTGAACCTTTGCAGATCCTACATGACCAGGTCACACACAGCATAAGCATTTCCTTTTATCGCTTCCATGCATTTTGTGATTTCTGCCCCCATACTTCTGGCTGCCACTCTACACAAAGAATGGCACGGTCATCTGCCAGCTTCTCCGTGGAAAAAAGTTCTTTCTCATTACTCCCTGAAACCTTGTATTTTCTAACTGTATCCTCTTTTTCTCTTGCTTTACATTTTATTATTATTTTTTTGACAGTGTACTCACTTGAACTCCATGGATTCTCTTGAAATACTTAAATGTTTCTATTGGCTAACCTGCGAGTTAGCAAGCTCTAAATTGATGAGGCTTCAGGTTGTTGATTTAAGTTGGCCAACTGTTAATTGAACTATAGTTTGTCACTGAAAATCGCTGCCAGTGCAGTTTCTATCAAAATACTGGTACTGATGTGATATGTGGGTTTTTTGTCTCCTCTTTCTGCAACCATGGAGTTAATATATTTAAGTAAAAGGGCAAAATCTTCCACATGGAGATGTAGGTTGGGCTTGCCCTCTGCAAAAAAAAGTGCCTTTTTAAGCATTTTTTATCTTTTTGAAGCTTCAGCTGTTTGTTGTCCATCTGGAGATTTATCCAGGTCAGATTCAGGGATATTGTAGATATTCCCCAAGCTGGTGAATCTTTCTCTAAGGCTTTGCTGGATATGAAAAGTCTGAGTTGTGTGCTTATGTAAGTCCTGAGAATATTCATCTAATAGTTTGCTTTTCTTTTTCTCTTTCTCTCCATCTCTTATTTGTTTTCTTAAATTTCTCTGTCCCTCCTATATCTTTCATTAATACCTTATGTATCTCTTAGTGAGTTGGCATGATAGTTAAGGTGTTCATCTTATAGATACATGGTGCAGGGTTTAATTCTCACATGGGGTAATTGGCTAGGCTTAAAATGGCCCACAGGAGCAGTTAGCCTAGTATTGATCTATGAGCCTATGAATTAATGATCCTGTTTTTCCTACTTCTTTCAGCCTTCGTTGTTGTTATTGTTTGATTCCATACTTTTTGTACTATCTAAATACTTTATATTTTCTAATCTTTGATATCACAAAATTTCAGACCCTTGTTGCTTCTTCCAGGATTGTTTGTTGTTTGCTCCTGGCCTGGACATGGCTTTCTGTTCCTCAGCACTCACTGATACAATACCTTACCCTGGAATATGGCAATCCTAAGATGAGTGGCCCACTTTGGATTAGTCAAACACTGTTGGAAGTCTAATGGTGAGGTTTCTCCATATCAAGCTACTTAGCTAGCAGCTGTGCATCTGCCCTTAATGGTTGTGGAATAGCTCTTCCTAGTGAAATTGAACAGTCAGGCTGGGGTATGGTATCTGAACAAGCAAATGAGGTGCAGTACTGTCTCTTCTCCAAGAAAAGGATCTGCATTGGAGGCTGACGGTCACATACAGCATCCTTGTGGTGATGGTCTACATACATACATAGGGAATCAAGTGTCTTCAGAGATGGTTTCAATTGCAGGTTCAGCTGTCTGTTTCAATTTTTGTTCCATGAAAGCAACATTCAGGTCATGTGTCATAGGTAATGTGCCCTCTAAACTGGCCAATTTCCTGCTTCAGATAGCATTGTCCATCTCTAAGTGTTGCTGTGAAAAAAACGTTCTTTCCAAGTTCTTGTGCCTTTAACAAGCAAGGGCACTATGCCCTATACACAGCTTCACTGTAGTGAGAAAAGAAAGATCCTTAATGATTTTCTCCCAACGTTTTCCTCCCCCTAATTTATTCCCTACTGCTTAAGTTTCATATTTAATGGCTTAGTCTTAACCTAGCTGCCTATCAGCTGCAAAAAATAGTCTGATTTTTTGAATGTTGCCTCTATAGAGAATTGCAATATGTAAGATCTGGGACAGACACACAGTTGTGGCATGTTAAGTGGCTCCACCTAAAAATGTAGCTGTCTCAGAATCCCCTGTCCAACCACTGGATCCTCCTACGAAGAGAGAGATGTCTTGACTGAGTCACTGTTGCACTGTTCTTAACAGATGGGTTGTAGCTCGCTGACGTCCAGTTGGGTACCAAAGTTTTAGCTTCACATGACATTTGTCTGGTTGATGACCTCAGCTCCAAGGCAACAGGGTATAAAAGCGGACGTACATATGACATCCTCAGACTGTCTCGCTGCCAGCCCAAATGCAGGTCATTACACCCAACAGACTGACGTTCATCATGTTTCACTGTTGCAGTCATTACACTTGGGTTATCCTGCTGGCAGGCTACCCGCAGTCGGCCAGAATTCCAAAGTCTAGGTCCGGCGTCAGTTGCTGTCGCCTCTTCCCTGACATCAGTGCACCAGGGGTATAAAAGATGCAGCCGACGCCATTTTCTTCAGTCTTTCTTGCCGCGCGGTGCCCGAAGCAAAAGCAGTTCGCAAGCGCCGGTCGGCCGACTCCTGAGATTTTCAAAATCGAATTTCAGAACCGAAGTCTTCATTAAAGCTAAGTACCCCATTGGGGAAACTTTTTCTTGCTCCAGACCCATGTCAGTAAAAGTTAACAATTGTATTTCTTGTGGGAAGCAAATACCTCATAAGAACTTTCATTCATAGGTTCATACTAGGCTATCTGCCCTAGGGCATTTATAAGCCTAGCCAGAGTGTGTTTGGCTTTTGCCACCCATTTTAAATTAATTTTGCTATGCCCTTTTTCGAGGTTAGTATACTGTGCCTCTGTCTAACAGTGACACAGAAGTGATACCTGGGGTAAACCTACGATCTCCCATCCACTCATCAAGATTCCTCTTGAAGAGAGTCAATGAGGGACTCTGCCTAACCTGGACTGGGAATTTATTCCAGAGTGAAGGGAGCCTCTGGGTTATGAATCTGTCCCTCCAGCATGTCCTATTTATTTCAGTGCTGAGGTTCAAATCTCTCGAGCACATAGCTCGATGGGATTTGGATTTTCTGAGGTGCAGCATGTCCATTAATTCCGGGATGGACATGGCTTTATACGTCAGGCACAGATCGCCTCTGAGCAGGCAGTATGCCACTGAGTAGAGCTGGAGTTTCTTTAACCGGGCAGCATATGGCATCTGTTTGAGCCCTTTGATCCTCTTGGTGAGGTACTTTTGGGGTCTTTCCAATTGCTGCAGGTGTCTGGTAAGGTACATCCCAAAAGGGGCATTGTACTCAATTATGGGCCTGATGAGGGATGAGTAAAGAGGCACGATGACCTCCCCTGATCTAGATGTGAATCCCTTCATGATTAGGTGGGCTATATAAAATGTTTTTCTAACCACTTTGGCCACGTGGTTGTCAAATGAGAGATTGCTATCAACTTGGGTCCCCAGGTCCCTAACTACTACTTCTGTACTTTAATGGATTACCACCTATGTGGTAATTTGTGGGCACTTTGTTTTTGCCAAAGGGGATGACTATACACTTTTTGGCGTTTAGCTTGATGCCATGGCTCAGGCACCAGTTGTCTGTTTCTATGAGGCCCTTTTGGAGGATGCTTGTGTTGGATGGAGAGTCTATTCTGGCACCCAGTTTGCAGTCATCTGCGAACTTGGTCAGCCACAGTCCTTCCGTGTTGGCCTGTACCTCCGAGAAATATATACCGAACAAGAGAGGTCCCAGGACTGAGCCTTGTGGGACACCACTTGTAACTGGTTTGGAGTCTGACATGGCTCCAGCAATTCTAACCATGTGGGTTCTGTCCTTGAGCCAGTTTACAACCCATCTAGTGACATAGGGGTTTATATTTAAGTTTTTGTGAGGTCCAGGTAGGCTGTGTGGACCACCTTCCCCTCGTCAATTGCCTTGGTGACTGTTTCAAAGAAATCGACCAGGTTTAAGAAGCAGGATCTGCCCTTAACAAAGCCGAACTGGGTAGGATCCAGTGTCTGTAGGTCCCCAATATCTTTATTTATGAGGTCCATGATGATCCTTTCCATAGCTTTGCAGACCAAGCTAGTCAGGCTTATGGGGCGATAGTTTCCAGGACCCGTTGAGGCACCACCTTTGTGGAGAGGGACCACTATTGCTGTACGCCACTCTTTGGGTACAGATCCTGTAGTAATGCTGAGATTGAACAGTAGTTTTATGTTTGGGTTTAGCTCTTCTTGGAGTTCATGTAGGAAGCAGCCCAGGACACAGTCTGGTCCCATTGATGCTGTGTTTTTTGCTTTGGAGAGGGCGGCTCTTACCTGAGCATCTGAGATGTCAGGGGGCCAGCACTCTGCTGGGATAGATATTCACCCTTTTGGTGGGGGGGGGGTTGCGCTGAACCTGTCAGCTAGGATGTTGGCAATGTCTGTAGGTTCGGTGTCTTTTTTTGTCATTTTGGACTAATTCTGAGCATATCTGGAAGTTTCCACCCAGGTTCCTAACATAACTAAAGAAAGCCTTGTGATTATCCTTAGTGCCCTGTGCAATTTTTCTCTCGAAGCTGGCCTTAGACGATTTTATGAGTGCCCGTAGTTTTTTGCTAATACTGATCAGAGATGCCTTCCCTTTTTGGGATTTTGCTCCATCATGTAGTAGCTTCCTCCTTCTATTGTATAGTTTGTTTATGGCTTGGGTCCACCAGACAGGACGTCTGCCTTTGGAGGATTGGGTCTTGGTTTTATTTGGGATTGCATGAGCCATGCATTGCTGAAGGTGTTCATAGAATGCGTTTATAAAGGATTCTGCGGTCTGGGCCGTATTTTCCACAGGCCCGGGGGCTTTGAAGGATTCCACCTCGGTTTTGAGGAGTGTGAAATTTGCTTTAGAGAAGTTTTTCACTGTGGTTTTCTGGGCAGGGGGTGGGGTCGGGATGTGAATATCCAGTGAGATTAGTTTATGGTCTGATCTTACCAGTGAGGGATACACTTCTGGTCTGGAGCATAGAGTCCCCATGTTGTTGATGATCAGGTCCAGTATGTTTTCCCCTCTTGTGGGAGCGGTAACAAGTTGTTCATAGCATTTGAGTTTATAAATTCTAGGAACCTTTGGGCTAGGGTGTTAGAGCTAGAGTAATGCTCCCAGTCTATGTTTGGGTAGTTGAAGTCGCCCAATATAATGGTGTTTAGAGAGACCTTCATATTTTCCAGTGTTCTCAGGAAGGCCGAGTGGGGTTCCTGGGTTTGGGAGGGTGGTCTGTAGCAGGCTATAAACTGGAATGCAGTTTTACCCACTGTTAGTTGCACATGGATAGTCTCTGATGCTTTGTGCTGTGCTACCAACCTGGAGGTGTGGGTATCTTTGATAAATATTGATACTCCCCATCCTTTTGTGGTTCGGTCCAAGTTTTGGGGCTGAAAAGCATGGTATGAGGTATAACCTGGTAGTGCTGGGGTGCTCTCGGGAGCCTTGATCCAGGTTTCTGTTACTGCACAGATATCGATGTTCTCCATGCTAAGGAGAGTTTCGAGTGCGTGCATCTTGAGGTTTAGACTTCTGGCGTTGAGTAGCATTACTCTTAGTTTCTTATCCCTTGTGATACCTATGGAGGTGGGTTTGTCTTTTGAGCCTTGCCTAAAAAAGGCACTATGGAGGTAGCAAGAGCCTTTGCCAATATCCGAAAGCCCAGGGGTGATAGGTGCAAGCCTAGTGAAGCATCGTGGCTTGTCGAGCATGTCATCCCAGGCGGACAGGCATTGGATCCCCTTTGAATGACACCAATACTTAAGCCAATTGTTGAAATTGATCATCTTGTCTTCATATTGTGGCATCATTCTTGGTGAGGGTAAGATGCTACTCAAGGTCAGGGTCATACCGGCCTGGGCTACATGCTCAGAGAGCTCCTCTGTGTCTCTTTTCATGTAGTCCAGGGAGGTACGTCTCAGGTCATTCACACCAGCATGGACAATGACTGAGTCATATTTGTACTTGCCTTGGAGTGACCTGAGTGCGTGTGTTATGTGGCAGATCCTAGCACCCGACAGGCAGCTCACCGTGACCTTCTCCTTGTTCAGCCTGGTGAGTGGGACGTCAGTGTGCCTGACGATAGAGTCACCTATTACAAGTGTATCAGGTGTGTTGTTTAGCCTTAAGCGCTGTGACTGTTCGGCACACTGGCTTTGTGAGCTAGTTGTTGCACGTGTTTTGTTTTGGGGTAGCGGTTGCTTGGGTGTCTGCTTTGGAGGTCTCTGCTGCTTAGGCCGATTTTTATTTAGAGCCTCCGAGTATGTTTTTGTGTGTTTATGTGTTTGGTTTGCTGTCGTGGTAGGTCTATGTGAGACTGGAATTGTAGTGAGTGTGGTTTCCTTCTCCTCCTGACTGGTTACGCCAGTACTGAGTTGAGAGAGCTTAGCCTCCAGTTTGGCTATATGGTTGCATCTCTCACATGTGTTGGAATTTGTTGGGAGGAGGAGAGGGTTGTCTGTGTACATGAGGCAGATGTAACATTGCCTCAATATTACCAGATTCACCAGCTGGACCAGAGTGGAGATGGACAACTGACCTTTGGACATGCTAGAATAGTATTGGGAATTCCTTTATAATTGAAAAAAGGGCCAATTGGGAACAGGGTACTCAAGGGGAGTTTGTGAGGGTGTAGTGCTTTTAATTTTTTAGTGCTGACTTAGTGAGCAAGTGCCAGGTAACTTAAATGTAATGTGTTACAGGTAGCTTAAATGCAAAAACAACAAACAGTAACTTTCTTTCAAGTGAAACAAGGAAATAAGTACAGTAAGCAATGCAGATATCACTAGGGATCCACAGAAGCGCTGAAAAGCCGCGTTTTAGGTGGAATTAGCGTTTCAGGGAAGTAACAAACAAACAAACAGCAAGCATACAAACAAAGCTAGATTCAGCAGACCTGGATCTAGTCTATGCTACAGCAAACAAGGTGTACCAATTTCAGTAAGAAACAGTTCAAATATGCAGGCACTATAAGCCTTTAACCAGAAATTCCCAGCTCAGAAGGGCAGAGTCCAGCCTCTCCTCCCACAAGAGTGCAGACCACGAACCTTCTTAATGTAAAATAACTGTCCTGAAGCCCAAGTGCTTAAACCAGAACTAATACACTTTTAGAATAACAGACACTGAGCTCTCAGTCAGCAGTTCCCAACTTAGAAGGATGTAAGCTACCTGTCCTGCCACCACAGTGCAGGCCACAAACCTTCCTAATGTAAAACAACTGGTCTGAAGCCCAAGTGCTTAAACTAAAAGGCTTAGAATGAGTTACACTAAGCAGTAATAAATACAATTCTTACTGTATTCCTTGCCTAGGCCCTGATCACGACGTTACTAGTTGTCGGTTTTGTGCTAGATTCAACAAACGCACTATTAAGCGTCGATTTGATTTTGCTTTACATTACTTTGGCCGAAGGTTTAACTACATAATGCCGTCAGAACAACCGGAAACTGGAATTCATAAAAAACGCAAAGACAAGGAAAAGGACGCTTCCGCGGTCCAAAACCGACGAAGCCTCTTCTAGGCCAGTCACCGGTTCTCAGTGAGGCGCTTTCGCAGCCCCTGACACCCGCTACCTCAGAGCCACAGGCCGTATCCGACTCCCACGTGGAGACACCTAGACCTCTGGAAACTCAAGGTATTGGGCCTACAGAATCTATTCCCTCAAATGGGTCTGGAGCCGCTGAGCAGGCATCGGCTTCTGAGGGTGTTTTCAGACCTTCACATCTTACTATTAAGTCCACTACAGCAACCAAGGCAAAGTCAAAAACACCATTAAAGACAAGGAAACAAGTACAGCATTCTCCTGGACAGTCATCCATGCCAAAGAAACAGATGCTTAAAATGGCCGAGGACCTAATTACTTTGATCAGGGGCTCCCGTCCCCCTCCTGATAAAAGACCTAGGCAAGACACTGACTATGACTATGACTCCTCTGACCAGGTTTCTATTTCCTCTGATTCCTCTTCAGATCAGGGATATTCTCTCCCTCCCTATGAGGACTCTGATGCTGAAGAATCTATACCTTCAGCCTCTCCGCCTGAGGATTATTCTTTTGGGGAA
Source organism: Protopterus annectens (assembly GCF_019279795.1). Taxonomy (NCBI): domain Eukaryota; kingdom Metazoa; phylum Chordata; order Ceratodontiformes; family Protopteridae; genus Protopterus; species Protopterus annectens. The sequence continues at coordinate 332,605,020 of NC_056740.1, read as the reverse complement.
ACCTTGCACACCATGAGGGAGCATTTCCATTGGGAGAGCCAGGATTATTCAGAATCCAAGAAAAGGCTCAGAGACTTTCTTTTATTGCCTCAGCACAGGCCCCTGGCTATCCTCCCTGTGCTTGATATTGCTTGATATTGTTGATGATATTTTCTCTGAATCCAGTCTGTCTCCTGATTCTTTACCCCCTGCACCAGTCAAGCCAGATAGGTACTACAGGGTCCCTGACTCTCATAAATTTCTTTATAAAAACCCTGCTGCTGACCCAGAAACAATTTCTCAGAGTCCCAAAGGGGTTAAGCCTCCACTGCAAAAAACCCTGTCCCCTCTGATAGGGATTCTAGAGCTCTGGATAGATGGGGGGGGGGTTACACTTCTGCTACTTTAGCTGTTAGGGCTTTAAACTGCCAGTTTCACATGCTTAAATATCAACAGTACCTGATGTCTTTGTTAAAACAGAAAATGGTTACAAACTCAGAATGTCCTGACAATAAGGAAATGCAGGATTTATTGCATGCAACTGAACAAGTGGGAAAGCATACTCTGAAATGTGGTTTTGATTCATTAGCGGCTTCTTGTAGAGCTGCTATTACAGGCTCTGTCATTCGAAGGCATGCTTGGTTGAAAGAACAAAGTTTACCTGAACATGTTAAAGTAATATTATTGGATGCTCTACTACAGCATGATACTTTGTTTGGTGTTAAGGCAGAAGAGGTGTTAAAGAAAATGGAGGATAAAGCAAAATCAATGCAGACAGTAAAGGATTTCTTACAGGTTCAACCACCTAGGTTTAGCAGAAACTGGCCTTCAAAAAATTGTCCTTTCCAGTGTCAGACAGGCCACAAAGAGGCAGATACAGACGCCCAAGAGGCAGATCTCAGCCCCAAGGCTCATACAGACCTAAACAGTGGGGTGCTTCATCCCCCAAAGGAGGAGAAGACAAATCACAACCTTATAGGAAACAGTCCCAATGACTTCCCTCTACAAATGCCAAGCACTTCCCTTTTGGCAGCACCCTTAGGGGGAAAGCTAGCACTTTTCTCACAAAATTGGCACATGATCACCCAGGACAAATGGGTACTGAATATTGTTTCTCAGGGTTACAGGTTCCACTTTCACACCCTTCCAAAATCAAAAGTTATGCCGGACCTGCCACAAAACCAATGGGCAGAGGCACAAAAACAAATTTCTGCTCTCATGGACATGAGAGCTATTCAAAGAGTACCACAGCAAGAACAGGGACAAGGATTTTACTCAAGACTTTTTCTGGTACCCAGAAAGGACAAAGCCTGGAGACCAGTCCTGTACCTGTCAATCCTAAATACTTTCCTGGATGTTCCAAAATTCAAAATGTTAACACTGCAGCAACTTCTACCTATGCTGGGCAATAAGGCTTGGCTAGTTACTTTGGATCTCAAGGAGGCATACCTGCACGTCCCAATCAGACAGTCGTGCAGACGATACCTCAGATTTATAGCAGGCTCAATGCATTACCAATTCTCTGCACTGCCCTTTGGCTTATCTACTGCGCCCAGGGTCTTCACAAAATGCCTGGCACCAGTAATTGCATTTTGCAGACAAAAAGGAATTCAGATATATCCCTACTTGGACGATATTCAAGCAGACAGCAAGGACATTCTACTAAAGCATCTGGCATTTGTAAAAAGATTACTAATTTGCCTAGGGTACACAGTAAACGAAAAGAAATCAAAACTAGTGCCCTCTCAAGAAATAATATTCCTGGGTGCAAGCTTAAATACAACTACCCAGATGGCTTATCTCACGCCAGACAAGCAAAGGCAACTGACTCATTACTTTCAAATGATGGCAACAAAGACCCAGCTCCCTGCAAGAAAAATTCTGCAGGCCCTGGGCTTCATGGCATCCTGCATTCTACTAATTCTATATGCAAGACTGCATATGAGGAAACTACAGTGGTATCTAAAAAGTGTTTGGACTCAACATTGCCACAGCCTGGAAACACTAATAACTCTAATTCCCTGCCTGCAACAGGAGTTTTGATGGTGGGCAATGGCCTGTCACCACAACAAGGGACAGCCTTTCACCTTACCCACAGCCAGGCAGATAATGACAACAGATGCATCGGATTATGCTTGGGGGGCACACATAGGTTCATAGATTCATCGGTTCATATGGCAGGAAAATGTTTTCAGGGCACGTGGCCCAAGGAACAAATGCATCTTCACATCAATCAAAAAGAGATGTTAGCTGTACTGAATGCCCTGACAGCCTTCAAGGATCTACTACATCCAGGATAACTATTACTAAAGACGGACAACACCACAGTTATGTGGTACATAAACAAGCAAGGGGGCACACATTCCTACCCCCTCTGCAGGCAAGCCATGACTTTGTGGAACACAGCACTGACCTATCAAGTACATTTGCAGGCACAATTCCTGCCAGGAACAAAAAATACACTGGCAGACAAACTAAGCAGAAATTTCATGAATCCTCACGAATGGAAACTAAATCCACAGGTCTTCAGCATTATAACAAGAAAATGGGGACTCCCAGACATAGATCTTTTTGCCTCCCCTCACAACTCCCAGCTACACAGATTCTGCACAAGAACTTATCACTCACAGGCATGGAAAGTGGATGCTCTGTCATTCAACTGGAAAACCCTGACAGTTTATGCCTTTCTTCCACTACCTCTTCTTCCCAAGGTGCTCCTAAAACTCAGCCAAGAAGCCAAAAATTATCCTGATTGCCCCAGACTGGCCACGCCAGCACTGGTACCCAATCCTAAAGAGCTTGTCTCAAGGCCCAGCCTGGCCTTTACCTCAAATTCCTCATCTTCTGACTCAACAAAACAATCAGATTATGCACAGTCAACTCCGAACCTTAAGTCTGGCTGCATGGCTGATAATATAGCCACTCAGACCACACCTCTCTCTAAAGCTGTTATGGATGTCATTTTAGAAGCCAGGAGGCCCAGCACTAGGAAATCTTATGCAGAAAAATGGAAGAGATTCTGTGCTTGGAACCAGGCACAAGGACTCGAGCCACTTGTTCCAAATATACCTCAGATTTTACAATACCTAACTGAGATGCTGGACAAGAGCCTATCCTTTTCATCAATTAAGATCCATGCCTCTGCCATTTCAGCTCATTACAATACAGAACCTCCTATTTTCTCTCATCCACTACTAAAACAGTACCTCAGAGGGGCAAAAAACATAAGACCCCCAAGGAGAGCACCAGTACCTACTTGGGACCTCAATTTTGTGTTAGAAAAACTCACACTGCCTCCTTTTGAGCCAGCCAATACAGCTGATATAAAATTCTTATCATGAAAAACTGTTCTGCTCCTAGCAATAACTTCAGCAAGAAGAGTCTCAGAGTTACAGGCATTAATGGCTGTGGAACCTTTCATCATTTTTCATCAGGACAGGGTCTCTCTAAGGACAAACCCAACATTTATGCTAAAGGTAGTATCCAGTGTGGCTCTTAACCAAACCATTCATTTTCCAACATTCTATCCAAATCCCCAGAATAAAGGGGAGAGACTTCTGCACGCTTTGGACATACACAGACAGCTACGATTCTACTTGGACAAAACAAAAGCTTTCAGAAAAACTGAGCAATTGTTTGTAGCTTATGCTGCAGGATCACAAGGAAAGCCTATCTCAAAACAGACTATTTCAAAATGGATAGGACACTGCATTCACTTCTGCTATTTACAACATGGCAAATCAGTGCCTAAGGGCATTAGGCCACATTCTACCAGAGCAGCAGCCACTTCAGCAGCCTTCCTCAGAGGAGTACCAACCAAAGACATTTTAGAGGCTGCAACCTGGAGTTCAGTGCACACTTTCACCAAGCACTACCACTTACCTCTCTGCTCTAAATCCAGAGCAGGCTTTGCCACTGCAGTTCTGCAGGGTCTGGTAGCCTCTCCTAATCCTGTTTAGGCCCAGCCACCCAACCTCAGCTTTGGGATTCAACCCAAGTGTAATGACTGCAACAGTGAAACACGATGAACATAGTACAGTTGTGTACCTACCATAAATGTAGATGTTCGAGTGTATTCACTGTTGCAGTCCAGGTTACCCACCCACCATCCCCCTTTTTTCTTTGCTGGGACTTTTCTGTACTTCTCTATTCTATACAACCTATGTGGTGTATTTGTTTGTAGATGAAGGAAATGTTTATTTTACTACTTGTATGCTTTTTGGCATAATTTTTTTTTCTGCCTACCTATTTGGGGGCACCTGACATCTGGGGCAAGAAAAACTGAAGAAAATGGCGTCGGCTTCATCTTTTATACCCCTGGCGCTCTGATGTCAGGGAAGAGGCAACAGCAACCGATTCTGGACCTAGACTTTGGAATGCTGGCCGACTGCGGGTACCTGCCAGCAGGATAACCCAAGTGCAATGACTGCAACAGTGAATACACTCGAACATCTACATTTATGGTAGGTACACAACTGTACTTTAATGTTTGGTTGCTAGGTACCATAGATTCACTTGTTGTATCAGATCTAAGTTCACCGATGGGGAAACTTTTACTTTCTTACCAGTGTTTGCAAATAATTGTTAGATGTCAGCTAGGGGGGGGTAAGTGCAAGTGTGGTAAACAAATTCCATACAAAGACTTGCACACTGTCTGTTTTGTTTAGGCCCTAAACACAAATATAAATCTCATTCCATCTGCCAGATGTTCGTTCCGAAAACCCTCCTATCTAGGCTGTCCACACTTAATGTTTTTTTGAGACCCAGTGTCTAAAAGCCTTGGCCCAATCCATTATGTCAGAAGGCCCAGACGCATGCTTTTTGCGTAAAAAAAATGAATAGACTGAGAGAGGATTCTCCAGCTGTCGCCTAGGAATCGGATGTACACACTGAGGTGGTCAAACCCACACTATGTCCATAGTCTTCTCACGAGTCCTGTACCATGCTCCTATCGAAGGTCGGTATGGCTCCTGTGGCTTTGCAGATGACTGAGTCCACTGGTGAACCACAAATCATTGTATCAGAGGGCCATCATGAAATCTCTCAGAACCTTGTATGGGAAGAGATTCCCAGAACTGTTATAGAAATGCGCCAAGGTTCAGAACCTCCTACATTTATACAGACGGACGGCACCAGAAAAAAACAAAAACTTAAACATTTGATGTTGCCTTCTGCATCCAAGAAGAATGTTTTGATTTTTCTCAAAGGCTTTTAAAGGCAGTCAGGTCTCTGAAGACCCCTTCCTTTGTGACTTGTCAAACCACACCACATAAGCAGTCATTGGATTCCTCTTCTTCTGATGTGGAATCAGATAGGGAGTCAGATCCTTTCCTAGAATACTTATCCCAGATAAACTCTCCAGAACAGATTTCTTCAGATGAAGAAAATTCACTTTCTCCAGACTTCCCACTGGAAGAGGCCTTCATTGGTGAAACCTTACAGAGTATGATGAAACATTTTGAATGGTAGTCCAGACAGTGTCTGAAGTGCAAAAAAGATGCTACACTTCATTGGAGGTGGGTACCTCTGCTCCCTCCCAATCCCACTTGGCTTGAGGCTTACCTGAATGGCATTCAGGCTTATTCTTTGCCTCCAGACTCTCCTCCCCCTGCTTCAGAAATACTAGATGAGTTCAAGGACTTTGTAGAACCTAAGTACCTCTACAAAAATCCTGTCTCTCTGTTTTCAGACAAACTTTCCAAGTTACTTCCTGGCACTAATGTTCTCCCTAATGACAAAGACAGTCAAGCAATGGACAGATGGGGCAAGAAATGTATACTTCCTCCATCCTAGCCTTTAAGGCTATAAATTATCAGAATCAAACAATACTTTTTCTGTGTGTTACAGTCTTTAAACAAGACCACCAGAGAACCACAGACTCCCTACTGAAAGCAGCTCATGCAGTCTTTGGTGGCCCAGGCTTCTCAAGTAGCCAAGCACAGCATAAAATGTTGCGTTGATGCTGTGGATGCCTCTTTCAGGGGACTGCCACTGATTCAGTGATTAGGCAGTATGCCTGGTTAAGGAACCAATCCTTCATCCCATCAAGGGCAGGTCATGCCTACTCAACCTGGTGGACTTCTTTGAGAAGGTCACCAAAGCAATGGATAAGGGCAGAATGGATCACACTGCCTACCTTGACCTGGCCAAGGCATTTGACGCAATACCTCACTCGGGCATTGTTGACAAACTCAAAAAGTTGGGTACAAACCCATATGTCACCCAATGGATAGCCAACTGGCTCATAGACAGGACCCAGTAAGTTAAAAGTTTGAGTCCACCTCTACAGAGAGGCCAGTCATAATTGGAGTCCCCCAGGGATCAGTCCTTTGGCCAGTCCTTTTTGGCATTTACTTCTGTAAAGTCAAGGCCAGTGTCAGTGGTCTCCAGCTGACTAAATTTGCAGACAGTTGCACATTAGGAGCTGTCATTGAATCCCACACTGACACAAACGTTCTCCAGGAAGGGCTGACACAGACAAGTAACGGGTGTCAGAGCCATGGACTAAAACAGAATGCCAAGAAATGTGTAATAGTGTCCTTTGGGAAGTCCTCCCCCCTCTGGTAGCTATCATATTGACAACACACCCCTTAAAAGTTAACCCAGTAGTCAGGGACATGGGTGCACACACATACTGTAATCTAGCGTTTGACTGTCATGTGTGTACAGTAGTGAGGAAATCATTCTATGTTGCGCAACTTATAAACAAAATTATGGCATTTAGGTCCAAGGAAGTTATTGTTCCACTGTAGTTGGTATTCATCAGACCTGTCATTGAGTACACTGCCCCCTTTGGTATGCACCTAACCAGGTATATCCAACAAATGGAATGTTCACAGAGGTTCTTCACTAAAGGAATACAGGGCATAAGTAAAATGGCCTATGCAAACCGTCTCAAGGCCCTATTCCTGTATTCTGCCTCCTACATGCTGTTGTGGGGAGATCTATGTGTGGCATACAGAGCATTGTCAGACCCCACTCTGATGGACCTCATGCATATGGCAAAAGAATCAGTACCAGAATTACACATTCTAAAGACTTACCTTGCCTGAGATATAAATAAGACCTGCTGGAGAGACAGGTTTGTATCCCAGAGACTACCCCATCTCTGGGACAGTCTCCCCATCCATGTGAAGTAGAGTTCCTCCCTAACCCAGTTCAAGTGTAAATTGGACTGTTGGACAGGGAACAGGACATTCATCTGTGGCTTGGCACTTATGTCTCAAATGGATATAGGCAACCTGTAAATGGTTCATCTCCCAGGCCTCGCTTGTAAAATGTTTAATCTCCCAAGCCCCTGCTTGCACTTATCAAGGGTATCAGAACTTGTCAGAGATTTGGGATTCATGGCTAGGCTTAAAAAGGCCCCTGTGGTCATTAGCCTAGTAAACACCTATGAACCCATCCCTGAAGACTTAAAATCTAAGACTTTAGACTCTCCCTTGGATAACCATCTCCATTTTGGCCCTCAGGCTGACAGTGTCTTCAAGGTCTTGCAAGAACAGGGCAAAACTATGAAAGATTGCTGTCAAATCCTAATGTCCACTGTTCCCAGGTACCACAGAATTTATCAAGCTAAATCCACCACCTTTACCAAGAGAGATCCTAGAACTTCTCATAGACAGAGAAAAGCTTCCAAGAAAAGATTTCCCGAGAAAACTCTGGGGAATACTCCTTCTGGGAAGCCTCAGTTCAGTATTAAACCTCTGTGACTATTTACCTCCTTCTACCCACACCAACCCCCACCCTTCCACCCCACTCTCAAAAAGACCTTTCCTTTCCTTTCATGTCTGGGGAGCAATAACCTCTGACAAGTAGGCCGTAAATATTGTCAGGGCAGGTTACACCATGTCTTCGGAGGACAGTCCAACTCCGTGGGGAGTCCTTACTAGCTACATCTCATAGAGCACATTGTGCAAGATTTACTGTTCCAGGGAACCATAGATGTAGTTCCCCCATCTTTTTCAGGAAGGGGATTTTATTCTAGACTCTTCCTGGTTCCCAGAAAGGAGGGTCAATGGAGGCCCATCCTGGATCTCTCCAAACTAAAACACCTTTCTGAGAGTGCCCTCTTTTAAAATGCTGTCCCTGCAAAACCCTTCTACCTCTTTTACTCCCTCCAGATTTCCAGGTATCCTTAGACCTAAAAGATGCATCTGAAGTAGTTACTTCATTTGCTCTGCAACCTGTGGGTATCGGATCCGACTTCGGATCCGAGCCGGCAGCTTACCAAGCTCCAAGATCCGAGCTCCTAGCTCCTCCCCTACCCATAATCCCCTGCTACCAACCACATTACCTCAGATCGTTTTTTGCCATGGCTGAAGAAGCTTTCCTTTTGAAGAGCTCCTGGCTGGGTGAGATCGTTTCTATCTTATTTTCACCAAAAAAAAAGTTTCAAAATCATGTGTGTGTGGTAGTAAACCTTTCTACCCCTTTTTAGTGTTAGTTTTAAATTTTACTGGTACAGTTAATTAGTTTTTCTTTGTCACTCCCCCTCCCCCCTTAGCGTTTGGGTGTGTGTGTGAGTGCTTTAACATGGCGGAAGGGCCTAAGGCCATTTTTTCCAAATGTACTGAGTGTGGCCACAAGCTTTCCCCAGCTGATGGCCACACTCAGTGCGTTTTGTGCCTGGGGGCAGCCCATCTCTCAGAGGCCTGCCGGATCTGTGCGGCCTTTAATCCCCAGGCACTTCGGGATAGGAAGAACAAGCTGATCCTGGCGGGAAAGCTCCCCCAGGAGTCAGCTTCTTCTTCCTCTCCCGTTCGGGCTCCGGCTGCCTCAGTGGCCTCGGCGCCCTCTGTTCCCTCAGCTCAACCCGGGACTCAACCTCCCACTTCGGGTTTGAGCTCTGGGGAAACTAGTGCCTCCTCAACTAAGGAGAAGACGCACAAGGATAAGGAGGGACATTGATCCCATAAAAGGTGGGCCGAGTCTCACCCCTCGGCTCCGCCAGCAAAAATAACTAAGTCTCCTTCGGGGGTCTCTGGATCCTTCTCCTCTCGGCTCCGTTCGCCTAGCTTCTCGCCGGAGCCGGAGGAGGAAGATCAGTCTCCCTCGAGGTCGTCGAGGCGGCCCTCCCGGCCCGCCTCGACTACCTCTTCCAGGTCAACTAAAAGCATCTCCGAAGCGGATATGGATCGGATGATGGGTCGGTTCTTACAGACCCAAATGCAGATGGGGGTGCTCTTGCCTCCCCCCCCTCTGGGGGGGAGCGCGGCCCCCATGTTTGCCCCGATCACTCCTTCTGCGACTCGTTTTCGGATCTCGGAGTCATCGGATCCGTGCCCATTCGGACCCAGGGAATTGTCGGTGCCGATAGCGCTGGTCTCTTCGACGCCGACTATGCCCTCGAGCTTGTCGGATCCGAGCTCTCGGGGCCGAGGGCTGAGCATCGGATCCGAGGGAGTTGTTGTATCTTCGGAGCTGTTGGCTTCGGAGCGCACCTCTCTCTCGGCGCTGACTGCTTCGGCTCCGACCCCGATCCCTTCCTCGGAGCCGAGGAGATTGCTCTCAGAGGCTGGCGAGGGTGATTCTCCTTAGGCTTTTGAGGTAGTGGAGAGGGTACTGTCGAGATCCTCCAGATCCCCGGTTCGGGCTTCGGATCCACCCGTACCCCCACTGTATGAGGGTCTGTCTTCCATCGTCCGACCATCGGGACAGCCTGCCCAAGCCCTCCAGCTAGTTCCTGTTGAGGAACAACAACCCGTGGACGAGCCCTCTTCGGATAGCCCCACCGAGGAGGTTCCTCGGAAACATCGGTGTAAAAGGAGGCACCTGGACTCCTCCGAGTCCGTTACCACTGACATGGACTTAGATGATAGGGAGGGTTCCCCAAGGTCACCCCCTGAAGATATCTCCTTTGGAGACATCATGGAAATGTTGCGTATTAGAGGGGAGTGGTCTGCCCAAAAACCTTCCCTTGATGAATCCGTGTTCCTGGAGGCGTTTGAGGCAGGCCCATCTACTTCCTGGGTGTCCCCTCCGGCCGACCCCCTGGTGGACTTAATTACCACCAGGGCTTGGAAGGAGCCCGACACTGTGGAGCCAATACCTAGGCGTCCCGACAAAATACTAAGCCCCCCCACAGATAGGCAATCATGGGCCAAAGGATCCCCTGTTGATGCCATGTTGGTGGCGGCGGCCACCAAGAAAGAACTCGCTCAGGAGAGTTCTCTGGTCCACCCGCCAGATAAAGAATCTCGAGCGTTGGACCGGATTGGGAAGCCTTCTATAAGGGCGCTGAACTATATGGCACATACCATCAGGCTACAGCGAGACTTGATCAAGGAATATGCTGCAGCCCCCCCAGAGTCCATGTCAGTTGGAGACAGGAATGTGTTTACGACACGAATGGCCACTCTGAAATCCATCTCCAATACGTCTATGCAGCTCCTCTCTCATGCTTCGGAGGGAGCCGCTAGAGCCAGCGGAGCAGGGGTTGTCTTACGATGTCACGCCTGGCTCAGTCTTTGCGACTTCGCGGATCCCTTCAAGGCATCCTTTGGGAACGCCCCCTTTGACGGTTCTGCTCTTTTCGGCAAGACCATTCCCGATACGCTGGTCCAAAGCGAAAAGGACGGGAAGACGCTGTCTGCCGTCAGAGTCCGCTTCTCTAGACCCCAAAGATCCTTCTCCAGGAATCAGAGGGGACAAAAGAAGCTGTAGTTCTGCAAGTCTCAGCAATCCCATCCAGCTGCGGACCACTCGTCCTCTAGAGGCAGAGGAGGACAAGGTGGACGCCGACCCAGAGGCAGAGGGGGGCCACGTAATTTCGGGTCTAGAGAACCTTTCTCAGACAGACCCGCGCAACAGCCCTGAGGGCTTGCCCGACTGTCCCTCTCTGGAGGCAGTCGGGGGGCGGTTGACGGAGCACCTGTCAAACTGGGAGTCCCTTACAACGGATCAATGGGTGCTCCGTATTATTTCCAGAGGTTACTTCATTCCTTTCCTAAATCTTCCCCCCAAAACCAGACACCTCCCCGATGTACCACCCGATCAGAGGGAGGCGGCAGCTTTAGAGATTTTAAAGCTGCTAAGAAAAAGAGCCATCCAGCCCGTCCCCCCAGATCAGTCCGGATTGGGTTATTACTCAAGGTTCTTTTTGGTGCCAAAGAAAACGGGGGACCTCAGACCCATCTTAGACCTTTCCGCTCTGAACCTGTTTATACCCAAGGAAAAGTTCCGGATGGTCACTCTTCAATCTATCCTCCCCCTTCTGCGGGAGAACGACTGGATGTGCTCCATAGACCTCAAGGATGCGTACTACCACATTTTAATGGACAGACGATCCAGGAGGTTTCTCCACTTCTGGCTCGGAGCCAGTCATTATCAATTCAGGGTTCTTCCATTCGGCCTCACTTCAGCCCCCAGAGTGTTCACCAAAGTCATGGCGGTGGTTGCTGCCCACCTGAGACTTCAGGGCATTCAGGTCTTCCCGTACCTAGACGACTGGCTCCTTACCGCGACCAACAGGCATCAGCTCTCTGTAGCGAGAGATTACGCACTGACTCTAGCCCACAACCTAGGCATTTCAGTAAACCTGCAGAAGTCCTGCCTGTGCCCCACTCAAGCCCTGGAATTCATAGGGGCCAGGTTGGATACTCGAATCTCTCGAGCTACCCTAACATCAGTCATACTGAACAGCCTGTCTTATCAGGTGTTAGCCCTTCTCCGGAATCCTTCTCCTCCAGCAGAGTTAGTCCTGAGGGCACTAGGGTCTATGGCAGCCACGATCGGTCTTTCCCTCCATGCCCGCCTGCGAATGCGAATATTGCAATGGACCCTTCAAGTCCAATGGTCCCTCTTGCTCCACCCGTTGAACACGCCCATACCGCTGAGCAGAGTTTGCAGGGACTCCCTTCTTTGGTGGTTGCATGCGCGAGAACTCAGAGAAGGGAGGCCCTTTGTGATCCCCCCGGTCAAAGCCACGTTGACCACGGACGCTTCTCGCCTCGGGTGGGGGGGGGGCATTGTTCAGGCAGATCCGTTCAAGGCACGTGGACTCCCCTAGAGACCGCATTGCATATCAATGTCCTAGAGATGAGGGCGGTGCTTTTGGCGTTGCAAGCTCTCCATGACCTTCTTCCCCTGGGGACTATTGCGATCCAGACAGACAACATGTCTGTAGTCTGGTACATAAACAAACAGGGAGGAACCAGATCCTACCCCCTGTGTCGAGAGGCCATGAGAGTTTGGGAATGGGCGATCTCCACCAACCGTTTTCTGGTAGCAGCACACATCCCGGGACGATCCAACATATTAGCGGACAAGCTAAGTCGGGTGCTTCTCACTCCGTCCGAGTGGTCTCTGAATCCATCTGTTGCGAAACAGATCTTCCACAAATGGGGTCAGCCTCGCTGCGATCTTTTTGCTTCTCCTTTAAACACAAAATGCAGCGAGTACTTCACAATAATTCCCCCCAGAGGGGAAACCCCCAGAGACGCTCTGGTCCATGCTTGTCCTTTATGCTTATCCTGCCCTTCCTCTCATGATGAAGTTCATTCAGAAAGCCTGTCGGTTGGGGAGCAGAGTTATCCTCATAGCCCCATTCTGGCCTCGACAGATCTGGTTCCCCTTTCTGCGGTCTCACAGTGTGGCTCCTCCGTGGATTCTGGATCCCAGTCCAGAACTGATTTCTCATCCCGCAGATTGCCCAACACCCAACCTGGTCAACCTCAAGCTTGCGGCTTGGCTGATCCAGTTCCATTAATGGCTAGGACTCCCGATATCTCATCTCCCATTAAGGCCATTCTGGTTACTACCAGAAAGCTTTACAACAGTAAGTGGAAACGTTTTTCCATTTGGGCAGAAGATAAGGGCTTGGACCCATTTACTGTCCCTATCCCGACCATCCTGGACTTCCTCTCGTTAATCTTTCAACAGGGAGCAAGCGCTTCTACGGTTAAGGTACAATTGGCGACCATCTCCCATTTTCATGTGGGTGATGGCATAGGTTCCTTAGCATCTACAAAGTTGTGCAAAACCTTCTTACGAGGTATCTTCCTTTTAAATCCACCGATAAAGTCTGTGGTTCCCCCGTGGGACCTCACTCTAGTCTTGCAAGCCTTAACGAGTCCACCTTTCGAACCTGCGGCCTCAATTCCGTTGAAGTTCTTGTCATGGAAAACAGCCTTCTTAGTGGCTATTACTTCGGCCAAAAGGGTTTCAGAATTGCAAGCCTTGTGTATGAAGCCTCCTTACCTTATCTTTCACAAAGATAGAGTGTCCCTCAGGACTAACCTGTCTTTCTTGCCTAAGGTTGCTTCAGAAGCAAATATAAATCAATCAATAAATCTACCAGTGTTTTTTCCCACATTTCAGAACAAGGGAGAATACACATTACACAAATTGGATGTACACAGACAGCTGCGTTTCTACTTGCATAGGACTAGAGAGTTTTGCAAGTCGGACCAGTTATTTGTCTCGTATGCAAAATCAGCCATGGGTAAAGCCATTTCCAAAGTCACTGTAGCAAATTGGATTCGTCAGTGTATTATTCAGGGGTATATATCGTCTGGCAAACCAGCCTCGGTTAATATCCGTGCTCATTCTACAAGATCTGTAGCCACTTCAACAGCCTTCTGGTCTAGGGTTCCAGTGGACGACATATGTTCAGCAGCTACTTGGTCCTCTTCGGGATTTTCTGATCACCTTTGCAGTTGATATTTCATGTTTCCAGGTTGGTAAGGCAAAAAAAACGATCTGAAGTAATGTGGTTGGTAGCAGGGGATTATGGGTAGGGGGGAGGAGCTAGGAACTCGGATCTTGGAGCTTGGTAAGCTGCCGGCTCGGATCCGAAGTCAGATCCGATACCCACAGGTTGCAGACAAATGAAGTACCTACTCAGATTGAATGTTATGGTGAGTACATAACTTCTTTTTATCTTTATATTTTCTCATTTGCCTTTCTTGCAGAAAATATCTCATTTTTTAATGAATCATCATATTTTCAATTTTTCTGATTTGCCCTTTGGTCTGTCTACAGCTGCAAAGGTGTTCACAAAGTGTCTGAAGAAGAGGAAGTAGAAAGCCAATTACATTTATTGCATTGCTAAGGATCCTCAGAGTGAATGATTGGATTTTACCCAGAGCTTGTTCAGTGCCTTGAGGGTTTTAAGACCTTCTTAGGGGGTGTCTTTTCCTGCTTCCCCTTGGTCCTGTACTCCTGCCAAGAAGACTAGGGAGTCTGATTCTTTAGATGAGGATTCCTTGAGTCCTGACTCTCATTTTGAATACTTAAGAAAGACTATGCCAGCATTATTTCCCTCTTCCTGACCCCTACTGCACTTGTCTCTGTAAATCTGTTGCATTATGGAGCATTTTAACTGGGAATGCTCACAAGTCTCTGATATTCAAAAGAAGTATTATGAGCTTTTGCATATGGAATCTTATAACCTTCTGCTGTTCCTCCTGTTTTGGATGCCTTGTTGGACACATTTGCAGCTGCCTCTTTGGCCTAGACTCCCAATCTCCAGGTCCTGAGAAGCCTAACCATTTCTACAAGGTACCTGAGACATTTAAGTATCTGTACAAGTGTCCATCTTCAGATCCTGCAGTAGTCTGTCTTTCTGCTGATAAGCCATCCAAGCTTTTACAATTGACCAACCTTCTTCCTTCTGGTAAAGATAGGGCTGTGGAGAGACTGAGAAAAAAGTGTACACTTCTGCCACTTTGCCCTTTAGGGTCATTAAATATCAGACTCGTATGATCATGTGTGTTTTGGCCCTTTTGTCTCAACTTGGGGAGGGGTCTGACCTTCCCAATTCTGAAGGTAAGTCTACTTCCCCGTCCCTGTTGAGCTCCACTTCTCAAGTTACCCATCACTCCAACAAATGTAATTATGATGCAGCTGATGCATCAACTAGGGCTGCTGCTTCTGTTTCAGTTATTAGGAGGTACTCCTGGCTTCACCTCTAGGCTTTACCTGATGACATTAAAGCCAAGCTACTGAATGTTCCTTTGGAGAATCAAAATCTCTTTGCTACAGCTGTTGCTGAATTAAGATTGTACAATATAAAGGTAGAGTGATGCAGGATCTTAAACAAATCCTTGTTTCTCCTGTACCCAAATTTCAGAGAAACTATCCTTCTAAGTCTATCTTTTTGTGTAGGCAGCCTTGTCAGACTTCTAAGGGCAGAGAATTTCTAAGCGTATATTCTCTGATAATCCCACTCTGACTTCCAAAACCCCTTTTCAGGATAAGCCTGTCTCCATCCTGCTTGTTTTCTTCCCTTTCCCTTGGCCAGGTTCCACTGTCTCTTGGGCTCTCCTGGTCTCTCCCTATGTTTAACCAGATAACGTCAGACTCCAGGGTTATGTCCATTATCCATCAAGATTGTTTTATGGTTTGGAAATGCCTTCTTTATCAGGGATTCCTTAACCTCCTCTAGACCAACTTCTTCATTTTTCTGGGGTTTTGCAATTTACTGGACCAGGGCACAATTCAGCCAGTTTCAAATTCCCAAAGAGAAACATAATTTTATTCCAGAATGTTTCTGGTTCCAAGAAAAGAAGGATCTTTGAGACCAATCCTGGACCTTTCCTTTCTAAGTACTTTTCTAAACATTACTTCCATTGGGATACTCCCCTTCAGACTTTGTTTCTCCTTCTACTTCTGCAGGCCTTTCTGGAATCTTTAGATCTAAAGGATACATATCTTCATTTTCCCATCACCCTCATTTCAGGAAGATTTTGCATTTCTCTCTTTCTTCCTCTTATTTTCAATTCTTTGCTTTGCCCTTTGGTGTATCTGTGGTCCCAAGGGTGTTCAACAAATGCCCGGCCCCGGTCATAGCCTTTTGCAAGCTTCAGAAAATCCAGTAATTCCCCTGTCTGGATGACTTGCTTCTTCATGATTCCTTAGTTTAATAAAGTATGTTGGGAGGGTGGCCTAATGGTTAAGATGTTTGCCTTACAAGCACAAGGTGCAGGGTTTGAGTCTCACAAAGGATAATTAGCTAGGCTTAAAATGGCTCGCAAGGGCAGTTAGCCTAGTACTAATCTATGAATCTATAAGGTTAGCGCTTTCGTTCAGGTCAGTGCCTGCACTTCTTCAGATAAAAAACACATTGGCAAAATCAGTTAAATACCTTCTCCCAACAAAAGGACACACCTACCAGGAATCACATGAGCAATTAAACAATTAAATACAATCAAATACATTAACCCATGAGTAAACACAAAAATGTATTTAAAAATCCATTTAAAAACTGGTATGAATGGTGAAGTATTAGCAGGAATTTCACTAAAACCAAGCCTAAAATCTATTATAAATATGTGCATGTCCTAAAAAAGTAATGGTTAAAAACCTGCTCTATCAAAATAATAAATATAGTGTTACACACATTTATATGAGTATATTTAAAAATGTGTAAGCCCTATGATAGGCCAATGGAAACACATAAAAACATACCGATTTTTAAATAGAACATTTTTTGTGTTTAGTAATGGGGTAATGTATTTGATTTTATTTAATTGTTTAATTTCTCATGTGATTCCTGGTAGGTGTGATTATTTGTTGGGAGAAGGTATTTAACTGATTTTGTCAATGTGTTTTTTTGTCTGAAGAAGTGCAGGCACTGACCTGCACGTCAATATGTTTTTTTGTGTGAAGAAGTGCAGGCACTGACCTGCACGAAAGTGCTAACCTTTAATAAACTACAGTATCATTACTTTTGATATTGCTTGGAGTGTACTTTGTCTATTGCTTTTCTTGTTTTTTCCTCAGTTTGTCTATTCCTTTTGGTCTTCAGGATTCCTCTCAGGCCAGGCTTCTACAGGATCTGCACTACACCATGCTTCTTCTGCACTGTCTGGAAATCACCATCAACCTCAGGAAGTCAAGTATGACTCTATCTGAAGATCGCATTTTTTTCTGGGATTGCAGAATCCAAACCATTCTATTGTTGGCTTCTCTTCCTGCTCCCAAGATTCTGCCTCTGACAGCCTATTTCCAGTGTCTGCTTCCTCTTTCTCTCATTTTGGCAAGGGAATTTCTCTGAGTTCTGGGGTTCATGGCATCTAACATTCCCATACTCCCCTTTGTCAGGCTTCATTTGAGAAATCTTCAGTGGTACATGAAGGCAGTTTAGCTGTAGCAGTGTCATCCTCTGTAGTTTCCAAATCCCCTTATTTTGTTGTCTCAAACTCAAGTTTCTCTGATGGATTCAGCAGATCTCCCTCAATATGGGTCTACCATTTCAATTCCCCACCTCTACTCAAGAGCTTTTCACAGATGCTTCCGGTGTGGGGTGGAGAGCCTCTTCCAACAGTCTGAGTTTTCAAGGTCTGTGGCCTCTTCATCAGCAGTCAGACCACATCAATATAAAAGAAATGAGGATTCTTAGTCTTGCTGTTCAGGCCTTCCATTCTCTTTGGTCTCCAGGCCCTTTAAAGGTCTTTACAAACATCACCACAGTTATGTGGTACATCAGCAAACAAGGAGACACAAGGTCTTATTGCAGACTAGCCATTCAGGCCTGGCTTTTGGCTTTCTACAATCAGATAACTCTTCAGGTGGTTTACATTCCTTCAGTACACAACCTTGTGACACAACCTCACAAATGGCTGCTTCACAGAGAGGTGTTTCTGGACATAGCACGTCGGTGTGGTATTCCTTATGTGGATCTTTTTGTCCTCCCCAACTTGGACGGTAGATGCTGTGTCTTTTTCTTGTAAGGAGATGTTTCAGCAAACTTACCCTCCTCTTCCACTACTTCCCAGAGTCCTACACAAGATCAGGAAGGACATTCCAAGAATCTTGCTGGTGATTCCCTTTTGGGCCAGACAACACTGGTTCCCCCCTTCTCTTTCACCTGACAGGGGCAGTCATCCCACATTACCACATCAGATAGATTTTCTCACAGAAGACAAGGGGTCTGTCATTCACCCTCAATTGCCCACTCTTCAGTCGACTCTTTGGGTGATAGATTTTTGATCCTATTCAGACACCACTTTTCTGAGGACATGCTTAGGGTATTGCAGAAGGCCAAGAAACCCACTACTAGAAAATTCTATATGGTTAAATGAAAAATATTTTCTGTTTGTCTCAAGCATCACCAAGACCCCTTCTTAGTGCAGGCCTCTTTGGTCCTTACTTGTGTGAACTGCACCATGCTGGCTCGACATATTCTTCTGTTAAAGCTCACTTATCAGTATTTTGTGCTTGTCTGCCTTTGAACCCTACTTTGGCCTCTTATTTTGAAGTCAAACAATTCCTTAAAGGCATCCTTCATATCAGGCCCCTAAGGAAACCTATTCCTCCCTCTTGGAACTTTAATTTTGTCCTTAAAATTGACTTGGGCTCCTTTTGAGTCTGCTTCTTCTCCTTCTTTGCAATACTCTACCTGGAAGACTGTTTTATTGGTTGCCCTTACTTCAGCCAGGAGAGTGTCTGAACTTCAGGCTCTGATCGCATCTTCTCCCTTTTTGACTTTTCATAGGGACAGGGTGTCTCTATGTACTAATCCTTTTTTTATTCCCAGGATGGTCAGTGAGTTGTCTCTTAAACAGTCTCTTCAGCTTCCTTCCTTTTTTCCTTCTCCGCAATCTGTTAGTGAGAATGCTGTTCACACCATGGACCTACATAGACTTATTTGGGTAAAATGAAAGATACTTTTCATTCCAGGACATTGGGTTTGGCAGTTTCTAAGCCAACCATCTCCTCCTGGATTTCTAAGGCAATTTCCTTTTGTTCTTTTCATGGTAAACAACTGTCTGCTTCAGTCTGAGCTCATGCTGCAAGGGCAGTAACCTCTTCTTGAGCTTTGTTCAAGGTTTAGATACTAGATCCATCACTGAAGGTGCTACTTGGTCCTCTGTCCACACATACTAAATGCAAGTTGGATATCATTTCCAGAGGCAGGGCAGGATTTGCCAGGGCTATCCTTTGGTTTATGGAGGGTTCCTCTGTGCCTTCCAACCCCTATCCTTTACAGTAGATTTGGTACTCTACCTAAGGTGATGAATACTACAACAGTGATATGGAAGACATAGTCTTACCATAACAGTAGAGGTCCTTCTTTTCATTGTTGCAGTATTCAGACCTTCCCTCCTGCCTCCTTATTTGTCTGTCTTTTGTTGGAAACATTTTGCTGGCTTAGGGGTCTTTACCACCTTGTCCTGTTTTCTCCCCTGTTTTTCTTTCCTCCTGGATGTGCATGTTCTCCTTTCTTCCGGGCTGCTCTAGTTCTCTGGGGTACTTCAGTTCTGAGTATCCAGTATAAGTATGTCACCTTTGTCCTCTGCCTGTGTAGAAAGCATATGGTCAATGTATGTATGATCCTGGGAGGATGTAAAGTCTTTGGTGAACTGGCTGGACGTTGGGCTATTCTTTGCAGAAGATCATTTAGATGATAAATACTGCAATAGGTAAAAGGGCATCTACTGTTATGGGTACATTTTACACAACCATGCTATCTAAAGGATGCATATCATCACATTCCCATAATCTCAAACTTCAGAAAGTTTCTCAAATTGTGTTTGGGTGAAATGATCAGTTCTCTGCATTACCCCTTTGAGTTATCTACGGCTTCAAGGGTGTTTACAGAGTATCTAGCGCCAATCATAGCTCATTGCAGATGGAATGGCATTCACATATTTCCTTTTTTAGACAACTTGCTGATCTTTGCAGAGTTTTTCCCAGATGTCAGGAGTCATTAGAAATAATTTCTTCTTTTCTGACTGATTCCAGATAAATGTTCATAAATCCTTCTTGACTCCATCATACATGGTTGTGTTTCTAGGGTGTCTTAAAGGCACCTCTCGCCAAAGAGCTTTTCTTGACACAGGTGAAGGGGATATTTTTATCTGGAAACTTTCCTGAACTTCTTCAGTCTTAGTCTTTGGCCCGAGAGTATTTCAGGATTCTGGGGTTCATGGCTTCTGTGATTCTCTTGATTACTCTCACCAAGTTGCACTCAAAAAAGATTCAGTGGTTTCTTAAAAAAATATTGGGTTTGTCAAAAAGGATCTGCAATGGTGGAGACTACAGAGAGAAGCAAATCCAGGTTCTCCCTTTTCTGTTCAACATTCAACATCCCAGCTAATTTGTACCTACAGATACCTCAGATTTTGCTTGGGGAGTCCGTTTCTGTTGTGTTAAAGGTGGAAAAGCAGTGGAACTCCTTTGACTAAAGCACATAAATGTCAAAAAGATGTTGGCTGTAATCCATGCTTTAAAATCTTGTCTTCATCTATGGTCCCCAGGACCTCTTCAAATGATTGCAGACAATATCACAGCGATATGGTGCATACACAAGTGGGGGTGGGGGCATCAGGACATGTAGACTGGCTATGATGGATTGGGAAGCAGCTGTTCAGACTCTTCAGCACTCCTTTATCCCTCAAGCAACTTAAATTCTGTCATATCAAAACAAGCAGCTCAGGACCAGGACAGACCCTTCCAAATGAAAACTGAACAGGGAAGGTCTTCCAGGAATTGATCCACTTGTGAAGAACACCTCAAACAACTGAATAAATTCTATTCCTGAACTCCTTGTAAGCAAGCCTGGATGTGTTTTAGTTTCCCATGGTCGAGAATTTTCCTGTATGCATTTCCACCCTTTCCACTGTGACATCCAAGGCAATTCTGAAGATTCAGAAGGACTCCCCAGTTAACTGACTAGATTTCTTTTAGGCACCACTTTCATGAGGACATACAGCAGGTACTAAAGTAGAAAAGAAAACCTGCTACTAAGAAATATACTGGCAAGTGAAAAAGATTTTCTAGTTGATGCCTAGCCAGTAACCAGGGTCTGGGTCCGATCAGGGATTATGTGCCACTGGTACTGAAATATTTGTGTGAGTTACTACCTTCTGACCACTCTTAGTCCTCTGTCAAGGTTTATCTTGCAGCCGTTCAGCATGTCTGCTCATGGATCCTTCAATTTCTTCTCTGTTTTTAGTGAAACAGTCTCTGAATGGAGTTTTATACCCTAGACTTTCTTATACTCAGGTCACTCATTGAGATCTTAACTTTGTGCTGGAAACGTTAACCTTTTTCTCCATTTGAACCTGTTTATTAAGAAAATTTGAGGTTCATTACATGGAAAATGTTTCTCATTGTTCTGATATCTACAAGAAGAGTGTCCGAGTTACAAGCTGTCATGGAAGGTGAACCCTATTTGATTTTTCATAGGGATCTGGTCTGATTAAGTGCAAATCCCACATTCATGCCCATGGTGGTTTTAGAGTTTACTTGGAATCAGATATCAGCCATCTGTTTTTTTGTATAAATCCTAAGAACCAGGGGGAAGAGATTCTACTTACTCTGGTCATGAATAGGCAGCTCAGATACTGTTGTGACAAAACCAAGTCTTTTAGAAAAGCAGATCAGGTATTGTTTTTTTTCTTTCACTGGGACAAAGAAAGGAGAACTCTTATCAAAACAGACTATTTTTAGATGGTCATCATCATCTGTTTCCTTTTGTTTTTTCCCACCATAGCAGACCAGTTCCAGGCAGTATTAAGGCTCATTCTGCTGCAGCCTTGGGTTTGTCAGTGGCATATGAGACAGCTACATGGTCCTCTGTATGTACTTTTACAAAGCATTGCAATCTAGATTCCTTTTCTAGGTCTGGGATAGGCTTTATCAACCCATACAACCTAAAGGCTACTACAGCATTGGAAATGATGAACATAGTACAGTTGTTTAAGTTGCACATACCCATAACAGTAGATTTTGAATTTGTCATTGCTGCAGTAGCAGCACTTACCATCCACATACTTCTGTATATAGTTAGTTGTTAGGATATAAAGTTGTTTGTTGTTGTGTATGTATATTTTTAGAGGTTCAGGATGAGTACACTCCTCTTTTTTGGGGTAAGAAAGTCCTCAAAAAAGCTTCACTCTGACTGCTGATTTCCCTCCACAGGGCTGTCCAGTCAACAGTCAGAGTGAAGATGTGGTAGGGAGCCAGAGCTTTTGAAAGCTGGATGGTTATTGTTTCCTGGGCAAGACACAACCCGTATATCCTAAAGGTTACTGCAGCAGTAGGGGATTCAAACATCTACTGTTATGGGTAAGTGCATCCCATGAGGACATTACTGTGATCCATTGGATTGGAGATTGGAGATTGGGACTGCTCTCTTCTCCATTCTCCCTATCCGCTACCCCCACCCCACCCCTCTGATTATCTTCATTAGTCAGCCCCCTCCTAGGGTGCCATTTTTAATCAAACTCTCTACTACCTGACTCACATTCATTTCATCCTGTAGCTGTTGTACCTTCCCTACCCCTCTGTTCATTGTGCCTGCACAGTAAGTAAGTTACTTTGCATTACTGTCCTCTCTTTGCTGTTAGCTGCTGATTTATTTGGTTATTACTGTTAACTACTGAGGTATTTGATGGTGCTAAGCTGTAACTGCTGTTCAGAACTCCTATATGTTTTGAGAGCTAGCTAATGTTCTAACTTACAAACTGCTTGTTTTTTTTATCTTGTTTTATGAAGGTAGAGCTTTAATTGTTGAATATCTGACAGGCATCCTGCTGTTTTGCAGAGGTCATTCATCTTCCGATTACATTTGTAAACATTCCTATGGCATGCTACTGTACTTAGAAGACTTACAGGCTGGACTTTATAACTGCTTTTATAGAAGGCTAAGTGAATGCAGTTCATGTTACTGTTAGTTCATACTGAATAACATAGCTTTAGAATTATTGTCCTAAAACAGCCATACTTTGCTTTGTGCATTATATCTTGTGTGTATTCACTGAAGTATACAGCTATCACTGAACTTAGAGCCTGTATGTTACAGCTCTTAGTCTGTGGTTTTACAGAGCTGACACTGTATGTGCTATAATCAAATTTAATTATAATGTATGCAATATAATTAATTTTACTCTGCAGCTCTATTCCTTGCATGCTCTCCACTTCACATTCTTGTAATCTTTGCACTAATTCTGCCTTATTTACCTTTATTTTTCAGTTTGCACGGGTTTCTTTCCTGAGTGACCCCCCCCCACCTGGGATTCACTGCATAAAGCAATTTCTACCTTCTCCACTGAAGCTGGCCATCTTAACTAAGTAAAACCTCTGGGAAGCAAGAACCTGACTCCCTTCAGCTTTTTAATTGTAATAGGTGAACTACAATTTAGTTTTTGTAAACTGTTGAGGCTTAATGGTGTATGCACAACAGTGAAGGGATCTAGCCAATTGCCACTAGATTGGGCTATACTACTTTGAATCAGCCTTACACTCGCACAGTGTTCCAGTCCCAAGCATTTATTTTTTTATTTGGTAAAGTAATTTTTTTCCCTCCTTATTGACTACACTTGCTAGTTTACCCCTAGGATCCAATACAATTAGCCTGAAAATTGGTGTAAAATTAAAAAAAGAATCAAACAAATTAAAGTACAGCTAACAACACTGCTTACATACAATCATACAAACCAAACCAAAAGCCCAAGGTAACTCTCAGAGTCATTGTTAGCCCTGCTCCGCTCCCCCTCCCTGCCCCCAAATCTCACCCGCCCCCACTAGTGCTAAATTTAAACCAGACTTTGCCACTCCCTTGCCACTCCCCTCCTGCTAAGTACCAATCAGCACCTCACACATCATTGAGCAACCCTGCCCCCTTAACCCATTTCCTTCTCTCTCATTCTTCCACACCCTGTTAGCACAATCAGCCATCAAATTTGGCTCGCCCCTATCAAAATGCAAACAAGCAAAAAAAACACTCATTACCTAAATGCTTATACTGTTTCTATTTTACCATCTCACTGCCTATGAACACACACTTGACCATGGTATTCACTACCCAAATGGTCAAACAGACACCCACAACTTCACACATAACACCAAACACTTTACCTTCCCCTGCACACCGATTATACCACCCTCTATAAAATACCTCCCCTGTACAGCCGCAAAACATAATCCTAAAGACAAAGACTATATAAAACTTATAAACAAACTCCTAAAGCTCAGAATATCCTGTCACTATAACCTTATAACACATGGAGACATTCATCCCAACCCTGGCCCACCCACACCCAATAACCTCCACTGCCCTACCACAACCCCCACAGTCAAGCTACCCATGAATACTCCCACTAGTTCCCTCCTAGCATTTCACCTAAATATTAGAAGTATTAACAATAAGATTCCCAACCTACACGCCCTCCTAGCAACCCACTCCCCAGACATTGTGTCTTACGGAAACCTGGCTAAAACCCAGTACTACTGACAATGAGATACTACCTCCAGGATACAATATTCACCGGTTAGACCGTGCTACAAGGAAAGGAGGTGGGATAGCAGTCCTTTACAAAAATACTCTAACCATTAATAGAGACACCATTCAACCTCCCCAATTCAATAACGCGGAACTCCTCATAACCAAGCTACAGATTAACCAAAATAAACACTTGAACATCATCTGTGCATACATTCCACCAGGCAACAACCTGAATACCCTAGAAGATCTCCTTTACTGGTTATCCACTACCTATCCCCAAGAAACCATAGTTCTTGGTGATTTTAACACTGACTGACCCCCCCCCCCTCACTCATATAAACTCATCTGGGTTTAAACAGACCATAACCTCTCCCACTAGGATAAACAAACCAACCAACAAGGAAAGTATTCTAGACTGGATCCTAGTTAATAACCAACCCCAACTGTACACAGCTGATACTCTCCCTGATGACCTCAGTGACCATTGTCTAACATATATCATAAAACATAAGGCAGGAAACCCTCACCAGCCCAAATATAAAACATTTAAAAACAGGAAAAACTTTGATGCTGCTATATTCCAAAATGAATTAAAAGCAGTTGACTGGTCAAAACTAAAAAATCTAACATTAGAGGAGGCCATAGATCACTTTAACACTAAATTCCTAAGTATCCTTGGTTCCCATTCTCCAGCACGTACAATAAAAACTAGATCAAATACAGCACCATGGCTCACAAAAGATACCAAAGCAAAAATCAAAACTAGAAACAGAGCCTGGGCCAGCTGGAGAACAACCAAAGCCCCACTTGACCATCTAAAATATCGTCAACTCAGGAATGATACAAAAAAATCTATTTCACTGGATAATAAAAGCTTCTACCAAAAAAGCTTCTACCAAAATCTCTTACAAAAACACCACAACAACCCTCAAAAGTTCTGGGCAGGCTTAAACCAACTACTTTGTCCAGGTCACTCCACCACCCAACCCCGGCTAACTACACCCATAGTTCCCCAGAGACAATAGCTAGCGCCTTTAATAACTTTTTCACTGAAACAATCCAATCCCTAGCAAATCAACTAACCCCCTCTAACTTAAACCACATGTCTAATCTACCTGATAATCACCCGGAATTTGGCTTCCAACCAATATCCACTAGTTTTATCAAAACACTTCTAAAAAATCTAAAACCTACCACCCTTGCTGCTGACCTCATCCCTGCAGAGTACCTGCAAATAGCTGCAGATGCCATTGCATATCCCATATCTATCCTCATCAGCAGAACCTTATCCGAAAATGCTATCCCCTCCCTCTGGAAAATATCTCACGTCATCCCACTCCATAAAGCTGGTAGCTCCTCAGACATATCCAACTATAGACCCATTGCCATTCTTTCCCCACTAGCCAAAATAATGGAGAAATGTGTACACAAGCAACTAATGCAATACCTTTCACAGAATAACTTACTATGTGACTCCCAGCATGGTTTCAGGCCATACCACAGCACCACCTCAGCCCTCCTTTCCTTTACTACTGCCATAAACCAAAACAGGAATGACAATAGGCTAACCTCTGCCCTCTTTCTTGACCTATCAAAAGCCTTTGACATGGTCAACCATGAACTTCTCATTCTTTCACTAAAATATATTTCCCTCAACAAGCCTGCTATCCAGTGTTTCCAGTCCTACCTGACTGGTAGACAGCAGGCAGTACTATGGCAGGGCAAACTCTCCAGCCAGTTACCTCTCACACTTGGTGTCCCTCAAGGGTCCATACTAGGTCCACTGCTCTTCTCTATTTTTATCAACAACCTCCACACTGCTATCCCTAAAGCCACCTGCATCCAATACGCAGATGATTCCACTCTCATCTGCTCAGCCACCTCCCCATCCGACTTGCAAATCATAACCCAAAATACATTTAACACTATCGAGAACTGGCTCACCAATCAACGCCTACTTCTGAACCCCAGTAAAACTAAGCTTCTACTGTTCTCTCCCACTAGTAGATCCACCACACTTTCATTCTCTGTCACATCTAATAATGGTACCACTATTTCCCCAGATAATCACACCAAACTGCTAGGGGTTATCATAGACAATAATCTCAAATTTGACCAACAGGTCAACAAAACCATACAGACCATCAATAAAAAGCTTGGATCACTGTATAGAAACAAGACATTTTTAACCCCACTGGCTAGGACTAGGACTGCAATCGCCCAATCACACCTACTCTCTACTCTCTTATATGCCTCACCTGTACTCTCAAACCTCAACAAATCCAAACTAGGTAAGCTGTCCCATAGCTACAATCATATTGCCAGATTCGCCACTGGCTCCACCTATAGAACCCACCACTGCCAGAACCTTAAACAACTAGAGTGGCTAGAACTGCCCAGCTTAATTCAATTCAATCAACTCTTAATAGCGCACAAAATTTTGTGCCACCCTGAGGATACCCCCTCACTTAAAAATATTATTAAGCCATATAGCAATCTAAGATCCCTACGGTCAGCCGAAAAACTACTGGTCCAAACCCACAAAGCTAATCACTCTGCTGGTGAATCCCTGTTTGCCAACTTCATTGGCAAAACCTGGAATTCGTTGCCAAACTATATAACCCTACAATCCTCCAAAAGTCTCTTCAAAAAAAACCTCAAACAGTATCTCAAAGTGAATTGGCTATGCCCATGTACCATCTCTGATTAAGTTATAAACTAAAAGCTTATTCTGCAATTATCATAACTTGTAACTACATCACCAAGTTGTGCTTCCAATCTGATGTCTCTTACTTTTAATTCTCTGTCCATGACAGTTGTGAGTCCCTACTAGGGAATCACAACTAACCCATTGTATATAATCACTTTGTTTTTATAATTGTTTGCCAACTTCTGTGTAATCTATGTAAGTTTGTCTTTATGGAGCTTTTC
The DNA here is from genome assembly GCF_019279795.1 of Protopterus annectens. Taxonomy (NCBI): domain Eukaryota; kingdom Metazoa; phylum Chordata; order Ceratodontiformes; family Protopteridae; genus Protopterus; species Protopterus annectens. The sequence continues at coordinate 332,577,935 of NC_056740.1, read as the reverse complement.
TCCCCGGGCCTCCACTGAAAATGGACACGTATCCAGTCGGACTATCCCAGTAAACAAATGTAAAATAAAATAAATAAATAAATTAGCAGATGTTGACTCAGGGGTGGTTGAAGGTGTGAGTTGCACCTTCCCCTGGTGACCCAGTAGTTGGGGTCAGCTGGGTGAGCAAATCAGCTATCTATTCCAAGAGCCTCTCCATCTGGACAGTGATATGTCCTTGCACCTAGTATTGCAATGCAGCAACAGTTGGTGAAAGAAAATGGTACTGGCAGCCAAGTAAATACCACTGCCTAACCAACCAACTGCCGACAAATCATGTTCTTCTGGACAGAGGTCTCTTATGGGCATTGGTTGACATGTCACACAAAAACAGGATCAGGAGGAATGCTTGGACTTACTATACTGGTGAATACCAAGGTATATATAGTTTTTGCCATACTTGCTACACAGGTGTTTCAGAGGCAAACAGGGTGCACATTTGGTATAGCATAGGTGTTGGTTTTCAGAATACTCCATAAGTTTCTTGACAAAGTGCTTCCACATGTGGATGAGCATATCTTCACCTCTAACACTCAAGGGGTAGAGACCATCACCATGAGTGGCTTCATTGACATTGCATGCTTCCTGAAATACTGGGTGTTACGGATAGCAGACATGCAGTATTGATGGCCCTTTCTGATGCTCAAGGACAGTTTTATGAAAGTGGGAGTACTTACTAACAGGTAGTGTACAGTTCACAAAGGTTGATAACCAGTATGTCTGCCCAGCACCCTGGCAGTGCCCATGATTTCCATGTCTGCCACACAAGTCTTCTGTTTCTTCATTACCTGTGCAGGGAAATTCCACAGAGCCACCTAGTTTGTAAGTGCAGGCACTTTGGGAAATATACACATGCATATATGGCCAAAACTAGTGTTTTCTGATTTTAAAACTCCAGAATGTATTTGTTGTGCTGTGCTGTTGTGAATGCAGTGATTGTAGTTTTCTTAACCAGTTTATTTTTTTACTGGATAACAATGGTGGAATTTTGACATTTTTCTGGTCGCCAAGAAGTTTGGGTTTGATTCTTTGTTTTGATTCTCTGCAATTTTCCAGGCACAGCTGCTTCAGGTATTTTGTTTGGTTAGTCTGTCCACCCATATGTTCCTGCTGTGTTATAAATGGTGCAGAATATTCACTAGAGTCCGACTGATGATGGCTGTAAGGCATCCAAACAGCGTTTCTGAACCACAGTAGAACATTGCTCACCTGCAAACCAGAAACATCAGTAAGTTCATCTTCAGCCTACTGAAGACATCGGTCCTCTACTTGATATGTCTGGGGAGCTGCAGCATATCCCTTCCACAACTTGTAAGATGTTCATGGCATGCTGTATGCTAAATATTCATTTAGATAGTGTTGGAGCCTGCCATATCTGTTCCTGTCACAGTCAGCACACCACCATTATTCTGTAATGACAGTGAGGCCAATTTGCAGGCAGTAACATACACTTCTTACCCACCCAGAGAATAACAGGATCAGTACATGATAGCACATGTGAAGTGGTGCCCTCTAGTTCATCCGGTGGGTCCATGGTGAGCACACAGTGACATGTGCTATCACACAGAACAGATATGATGACTACAGAGTTAGTGAAAAGCTATCCTTGTTAGTGCATGGTCAAATCACACTGTGTATCAGGCATCTGCATATATACTACACAGAAGGGGGAGTGTAGTGGATCACAGTCATAACCTTTTGTGTGGGTGACACAGGGCACAGTGACACATGGCTGAGAGGCATACATCTGGAGGTGGAGAAAGGTGGCATGTTACAAGGGTTACTCTGTGTCCTAGACAGTGACCTTCAGTAGCAGGTAGAGAGTGGTGCTGTAGAACCATGACTGGGTAAGGGTGACAGTTCATGACCATGATCTGGGACCATTGTGGTGGCTTGCAGTAGTGTGATTACAAGTCCCTTGCCAGGGATGTTGTGCCACTATAAGAATGTCTTGTATACTGAGTCTGCTGGTCAGGGGCCCTGCAGATGGATGCTGACAGTTGTCACCCATTACATGAGGTTGTATATCAAGATATACACACACACCAGCAGAGTGTTTATCTTGTGATGGCCTCCTGACAAGACCATCCCGGCCGCATATCTGGCCCTGACCTTGGACAGCACTAATGAACATGGTCACGATGGTGCCATTCACTGTTCTCTACACTGAGGTGTATGTACAAGCCATGTATTCAGCCATAGTCCATATGAGTCCTAGCATAACATTGTCCCTGGACTAGATGATCTTGCCAATGCATTGGCAGTGATAGAATGTAAGAAATAAAATCAAGAGGAAATACAAGCAACAGGCCATTTGGTCATTTACTCCTTCTCTGTACCTCCCTTTAGACCATAACTTCTTATTTCAAGGAGCAATAGGCCAGTCATGCCAGGAACAATTTTTTGAATGCCCATCCAGTTGTCTAACTCTTTTTAAAGAAAGATAGTGTGTCACATTGTTTGATCTGGAGTGGATGTTTCTTCCAGAGACTGTCATTACATAATGAATCTTTATCTCTACTATGATTTGTTTATTTCCTCTACCAGTTTCTGATCTCTGGTCCTAGTATTTACTAGATTGTTTTGATTTGCGGAGCTAAAAAATGTATTGGACTGCCAGATCCCTAATGGCCCAAAAAATAAGGCATAGATCACCTTTAAGGAGTCTATGTGACACTGTATACAGGGAGAGAATCTCCAGCTTATCCTGGTAGCTCAGGTCTTTTAGGCCCATAATCTTTTTTGTTAAGAACCTCTATGGTCTCTCCAACTAACTGATTTGTAAAGGAGGCATTTTTTTCAGTGGCAGGCCTATCAGTGCAGAATGCAAGGACTTCTTTAGATGTAGAGGAGGATACCCCTTGTAATCAGCTGCTCCACATAGAAGGATTTCCTAATTAGTATTGCAACATGATGATCAAAGGAGAAGAAATTATGTACCAATGTTCCAACATCTCATATTGGAGTAGAGTATTGTCTGTACTATAAGCTGGGTTGAGAGATTAGTTACCACATGCAACAATATTGAAATTTTCAGCATTTAGCTTTGGCCCATTTTCTGTGCACAAGCTATTAAAGTGTAAATTCAAGTTATATATTTTGCAGGGTGTAAATGTTTAATCTGCACTTGAGAGCTGCTTTTGCTGTGTTTTTACATTAAGAAATTCCAGGATCATCCATCTTGTGGCAGAAGGTGTTTACCTGGTCTCTAAGAATTGGGAAGCACTCCAGGAAGCTCAAAGTGTGGTCATTTATTGGCTAGATGACATAGGAGTCTGTTTTCAAGGTATTTTTTCTCTACTGTAAGTCAGGCAAGTTTGCAGAGCTCTTTGTTCACTTACAGAGAACTCTGCAACACTTCAGGTGCTTCAGCTGCATCCAGAGCCATCCAAGCTAAGATAAGTTTCTTGCTTTACTGCACTTGTACTTGCTTTATACAGTGATTCTATTGTTTTTAAGCATTTTTAAAATGTTTTTAATTTTGCAGCAAAACTAGTCATTTCTGTCTGTTGACTTTTACAGTTATATGTGCCTGGTAGAAGGGTGAATTAGCCAGGGGCTTAGTTTTCTGGTGGTGTTTTTTAATCTGCTCTTGAGAGCTGCTTTTTTGTGCTTTTATATTAAGAAATTCCAGGATCATCCATCTTGTGGCAGAAGGTGTTTACTTGGTCTCACTGAGTTGGGAAGCACTCCAGGATGCTCAAAGTGTGATTCTTTGTTGTCTATAGGGCATACAAGTCAGTTTTCAAAGTTTTTTTTTGGCTATAAATCAGGCAAGTTTGCATAGAGTTGCCCACCGGGTAGCGGTGGTTAGCAGTGCCCTGTATAATAGCAAATGCCTAGACAGTAACATTTCCCTATTAAGTTAGGATTAAGTCCAAAACTTGTTAAACAGTGTGACGTGCAGAAATGAGCTTAGAGCAGTTGGCTTGCACATTGAATAACACCACCATATGCTAGCATTCTATAACATTTTGCCCTTAACCCCAGAAACTGCCCTAGGAGACCCCTGTTCAAACCGAATCCTTAATTCTAAACAGCCCACACTATTACTGGACTGTCAATGCGGATATTCAAATTCCAAATGTCTCTGTGGTCAGCTTGGTATATTTGGGTATCATAAGGCAATGTAGCAGTTGTCTTGTGTTCTCAGACAACCAGTTAACACAGTAGGTGAGAGATGTAAATACACAACTCCCTTGGAGGCAAAAAGCTTGCATACAAACAAGGTTGTAAGGAATACACACACATTGTCTTATGCTGAGATGCTTAAAAGAAACCTTCCCAAATCTCAGACCTCCAAAGCTACCTAATGACAACATTGCCCTTCAACAATCACTAAAGCGCACACCAAAGCAACAACAAACATCTCACATAAACCTACACCCAGTGGTCCACCAAGAGAAAAGCCCATAAGGTCGGCATATACTTTACCTAGTGCCCTTGTCACTGGGGACTCCATTGTGCGACACACAGATGCTCCACTCCCCAGGTTAGACAATTTGTTTTACATTTTCAGTGGAGGCCTAGGGAGAAAAGCTCCACAAAAAAGTGACAGTACATACAACATTAGTAACAGTAAATATACCATGACAAACAATATCAACATAAGTTACAGTAGATACAGCAAGTCTGACAGTAGATACAACATCAGATGTGGAACTTAACATAGTGATATTATTAACATAGAACCTATGAGTATTAATTTACATTTGTAAAGGGAAAATACTTCTAGATTTATCGCACATTTAAGAATAAAAAGAAAAAAAGACAAATCATAATACAAATAAGATCATTGTCCAAGAGAGGCTGAATAATTAATGGAGAGTGTACTTATGATAACAGTTCATCCAGGGGTGTGGCAGGAACAGAACCAAGTGTCAGATAATTTTTGAGTAGTTTTTAAACTGGTGTGTGTTGTCTGATTCTAATATTATGGGGGAAGCAGTTCCAGTTTTTTGAGCTATAGGAAGAGTGTAAGGAGTCTCCTGCAGTGTTAGTTTTAGAGACTTGTAGTAAAGATTTATTTGATGATCATAGTGTTTGAGTGTTAGAGTAAGGTTGTAATAAGCTTTGGAGAGCTGAAATTTTTGGGGGTTATAGAGTAATTTGTGGGCCGTGATTGGTTGTATGCAGGAAGCTGTGGCAGTTCAAGCCAGGAGTTTTTAGAGGGCTAGACAGTGATGTGACCTGTGTAATTATCTAGTAGCAAATTTAGCTATTTTGTTATAGCATGTATTCAGTCTATGTAAATCTTTTTTTTTTTTGAGGTTGATTAAAGATGGGTGAAGCATATAATAGAGCTGATAGTAGGTGGGTTCTAGCTATGACAGCTCTTGAGGACTCTATTAAAACATGTTGGTTTCTGTAAAGGGTGCACATTTTTTGTGGACTTTTTAAATTGTTTCTAATATATGCAAGTCAAATCTTAGCTTATCATCTACAGTGACTCCTAGTAGTTTGGTGGATGGTTCAGGTGTAATTGTGTTATTAGCTGTGATGTGGAACTGTGGGGGGGAATCTATTGGTCTGGTAGGTTGAAAGATCATAAGTTTTGTTTTTTTGGGGTTATTGGGAGTTGGCCAGTCATGTTTTAATTTCTGTAAAGGCCTGTTGTGTTTGAAGTTGTTGCATGGTAGGGGTTGCACATATTAATGTTGAATCATCTGCATATTGGATAATGCTGGCAAGTGAGGTGGCTGAGTTGAGGTTATTAGTGAAAATACTGAAGAGAAGAGGGACAAGTATGGATATCTGTGGGACCCCAAGGGTAGTAGGGAGAAGTGTGGAGAGGTCATATTGCCACTTAGCTGCCTGCTGACAACCTGTTCAGTAACTGTGGAACCATGAGACACTTGAAGGGTGTATCTTTAAGTCTGAGAGAGCAGTTAGAAGTTTGTTGTGGAAGACTGTGTCATAAGCTTTAGACATATGCAAGAAAACTGATGAGACCATGTTTTCCTCATTCCTGTATTGATTTATGGTCCTGGTAAAACTAAGTAGAGTAGTGGTTGTACTATGGGATGGTCTAAATCCATGTTGGGAGATGGCGAGTAAGTTATTGGATGTGAGATGTCTCTTAAGTTGTGGATGTATACATTTCTACAGGAGTTTTGAAAGTACAGATAGGACAGCTGTGGGTCGATAATTCGTTCATTTGATTTACCACTTTATGTAAGGGTATAATACAAGACATTTTCCAAATGGTAGGGACATCGTTTTCAGAAACTGAGCAGTTAATCAGTATTGATTTAGGATAAGATATAGCCTCGGCTCCAATTTTTAGGAATTCTGCTGGTAAGTTATCAGCTGCAGTTGTAGTTGGTTTAATTTTTTTAGGAGTTTTTTCTCTGGTTTTGGTGGGGATAGGTTGAAACAAGAAGCAAGTATTATTTGGTTATTTAGATTGTTAGTTGTTTGTAGGTTATTTGGGTTATCTGGTTAGTACAAAAAAGCTCTCTGTAAAGAATTTGTTAAACTGTTCAATGATGGTTTCTGAGTTATTTGGTAAGGTGGGGGAAGGGTTGTGGTTTATCAGGGACTGAGTATGTTTTTGTGGGTTATTTTGATACTTAATTTGCATGTTAGTATAATAGTTCTTTTTGCCTAGCTTGATTTGGTGTTTAACTTTGTTCCTGAGTTGTTGATAAGTTATACGATCAGGTAGAGTTTTGCTGGTATGCCATGAGATCCAGGCCTTGTCCCTTTGCTTAAGGAGGGTTTTTGTTTCTGAAGTAAGCCATGGGGCAGAATTTGCTTTGATACGAACTGTTCTAGGGGTGTCATACTGTTGAGTATATTGAGAAAAGTATAATGTTCAGCTGCTGCATCTAAAGGTAAAGTCTTCAGTGGGCTCCAGTTACAGTGTTTGAGTGCGTATTAGTTCCTGTGGTTTAAAATGTTTCTAATTACGGATTTGACTATATATAGTGGGCTTAGTATTAGTCCCTGTGGTTTAAAATGTTTCTAATTACGGATTTGACTATATATAGTGGGCATAGTAGGGTTAATGTGTTACCTGCTTAGGTAGGTAGGTATGTGATCACTGATGTCTGATAAAGAGCCAGCATTTTGATAATGGGAGGGTGTGTTTGTTAGGGCTGAGTCGAGAATGGAGTGCTTGATAGATTTTTTTGTGTATTCTGGTAGGGAACTGGATAATTTGTTAAAAGCCATAGAGATTAATGTGATTGCTAGGGTTGTTAGAGTTATAGGTAAACCAGTCAGTATTAAGATCACCCATAATAATATTTTCTTGGGTGATGTTATTAGAGGCACATAGAAGGATGTGTTCAGTGGTGGAAATATTATTGCCTGGTGAGATGTAAATGGCTACTGTAGTTATGTGCTTGTTAGCATTAATTTGTAATTTGGCAAGAAGTAGGTCAGTAATAATAGGGGTAGATATTTGTAGATTTAGAGGTGTAATTTCGTTGTCTGAGATATGAGATTTAAGTCAGGTCTCTGTTAGTATGGCTATTTCTGGTGAATAATGTGATAGGATAGCCTCTAGTTCATGAACTTTATTAACCCAACTTCTAATATTTAAGTTTAGAAACAATAAGTCAGTGTTTTTGTCAGGTATATTAAGTATATGTGGTGTTTGAGAATTGTATGAAGTAAGGGGGTTGGGTCTGGGATTTGGATGTATGTCCCCACTTGTAAGCAGTTTTTTGGCAATATTTGCTATTGTTCTGATGTGACCACTTATATATTTATGGTATCTAAATGTGATATTTTTTGAAATAATTTTGGGTGATGGTACTTTAGTATTATGTTGGCCTGGGATGGTGGTGTTGAAGATTCCAGGAGATATTTGAAAATGTATTGATTGCTTTAGTGTAGGAGAGTAAATAGTTACCATTCGGTTACTTTGGGGAAGGGCTACGGGGTAGTGGTAGGATGTATAGTGTGCAGCTAAGGAGAAAGAAGTATTAAGATGTGTTGGGTTAGCATGAAATTATGTAGAAAATCTTTGAGATGTGGCATTTTTAATTGAGTGGGGAAAGCACTAAGTAGTAATTGTTTGGTAATGGAGGGACTATTAGTGAAAGAGAAGAGCAGGATAAGAAAAAAAGGTGGGGTAAGAAAGGAAGCAGAAAGTATTGTAACAGTCCTAGGGCAGTACAGAGTATCTAAATGGTAATAGGCTAGGAAGTAGTGTTGTAATTAGCTGGGGTTGGAGATAGGATCATGGATAAGTTTGTGAGAGTTTAGATTAGTAATTGAATGCAAGTGTGGTTGGATTGTGAATTGGGTGGGAGGGAAGAGGTTAGAGATAAATGTAATTGATGTGGGGGTGTGTGGGAATGGGGGTAGGGTAGGGGAGTGGAGTGAGCCCGAGCGAAGCGGGTCCAACCTGGACCCTCTGTGCAGCTGTCTTTAAAAACAATCAGTGAGGTATTAAAACCAGTGAAAAGGCAAAATAATATGTTACTTAAAAGTAGGGTTTTAAAATGGAGTGGAATGTCTTTAACAGTGAAATGTAAATTAGATAGAGTGAGCACAGAAACAGAAATGTTTACTGCATGGCCGTTTGGTGACCATGGATAGTCTCCTGTACAATAAGAAAAATATTGCTTGTGAATAGAATCAGATTATTTACAGATGCAGAGCAATGGGATCAGGTGAAACCCACTGCTAAAATTAATGGGATAGTTTACGTTTAATACACATGTAAAATGTTTGTGACACTGTGAAGTGCAAGAGGATTAGAAACCAATCAGTCAACCTTAAGAAAAGGTATGTTGCTTTGCACAGTCACTCTACTTTATACTGTTAAATTAAGGCAAGTGCAGACATAATCTAATTTTACCCTAAATTTCTTAAAAGGATGTAATATTAAAGCTAGGGTTAGGTACAGATGAAGAGGAGAGGTAATAGTATGCTGTTTTATAGATTTACATATAAAAAAAATAGACTATGGTTTTGGGGGGTGGGGGGCACTTACTGGAGAAGGTTATGCAGCTGTTGCTTCCTGGGGATGAGCTCATCAGTACTTTGGTTTGAGTAAGGTACTATACAGCATAATGTACTAACATTTGTTTAATTTAATGCAGTTAAGGTATTTTACTGTCTAGACACTTGGAAGTTAAGCACCTACATTAGTTTTAAGCCTTTTTAGTTACAGGACAGTGTCTGTGGGTGCCCGATGCATGAGTTAGGTATTTTTGAGGTTTCTACTTCTTGTTATGGGGGGCAGAGACCCGTTTGACCTGAGGGGTGGTTTGGTTTAATTAGTTTTAAGCCTCTTTAGTTACAGGACAGTGTCCACGGATGACCGGTGCACAAGTCAGGTATTTTTGAGGTTTCCTCTTCTTGTTATGAGAGGCAGAGACCCGCTTGACTGAGGGGCGGCTTGATTTAATGAGGGCGGTTACACACCAGGGGAGACAAACTGCTGCTGTGGGAGTTAGAAAAAAAAAAGGATGATGCTGTGGAGCTCATCCACATACAAGTCACAATAGAGAAGGTCCCTCACTACGTCGTGGCTAGCTACAGGTCATCGTCTATCCCCCTAGAGTCTCATGACTCTTACCTAAACCTAGTAGAGGGACTCGTCATCCAGCCAAACACCCTATTTATGGATGACTTTAACTATCCCTCCATAGACTGGGAAACATACATTGCTTCAAACTGACAGGCACAATGCTTCCTGGACTTAACACAACCACCCTGGTAGAGATGATGCATGCTCCAGACAGAGGATCACATATACTACACTTGTTACTCACCAACATGGGAGAGCGTTGTATCCACCCCTGTATCATGTCCTCACCAGTGAAGTGAGAGCACAAAGCTATCTCATTTGAAGTAAAAAATCAGCCCTGAAAGCCCAGCTAAACTAGTAACAGTTAAGAACTATTCAGAGGCAAACTGCATCCTATTACATGACAGTTTGCCAAAATTCAAGGCTCCCAGTAACCCCAAGTCCTTAGCTGCCTATGCAGAATTATTCAGAGAGTCCCTGTACAAATATGAATGACTGCATAAGAGACTGTAGTACCTACTAGAAATAAACACAAAACAAAGATTAAAAACAAGCCTCACTGGAAGAATCCTTACTTAAACATGGTATATATTAAAAAAAAGAAAACTCATGGCCAAAATCAGGAAGAGCAACTCCATTAAAGTTAAGTGCTCTCTTATGCAACTAAGCAAGAAACTAAGAGGTCTAATTAAGTCCAACAAGGTCAACTACAAAGTCAGGATAGCATTGCAGGCTAAGGACAACCACAAGGCCTTCTTCAGTTATGTCTAGCCTTAAAGGGGACACACAGCAGTGTGCTGAACTGGTGGTGAAAGGAAACCACCTTCCCTGATCAGGGTGACATAATAAATCTACTGGCTGACAAATTAATCTCACACTTCACCCCCCATTCCCCCCAGCTCCATCAGGTGAAGTTAAATCCTCTCCAACATACTTCCTCCAGCTATCAGCAGGTACCAGATACTGGTAGCACTTGCAAAAGCCAAGAACACCACAACCATAGGCCCCAACATCATCCCCAGTTGCCTCCTGAACAGTTTAAAACCTGACCTTTCAGGACCACTTGAGGTACTCTTTAACAACAGCTTTGAAGCAGACTATGTTCCAAGTAAATGGAGGTCTGAAACAGTCATTCCCTGCACAAGGGTGGACCATCAACCAACCCAGGGAACTACAGATCCATCAGTCTAACAAGCCTAATATGCAAAGCCATGGAACAAATTGTTATGAAAATGATAAATAAGGACATTGGCAACCTACAGACACTGGACCCATCCCAGTTTGACTTTAAGAGAAGGTTATGCCTACTTAACCTGGTAGATTTCTTTGAGGGTGTCACCAAAGCAGTGGATCGAGGTTAAATACTGCATCCTGCATATCTTGACCTGACTAAGGCATTTGATTCAGTAACACACTTGGGCATTGTTGACAAGCTGTCTAAGCTAGGCATGAATCCTAACATAACTCACTGGATTGCTGGCTGGCTGGTTCACAGACAAGACCCAAGAAGTCTGGATTGATGAGAACTCCACCAAGAGACTTGTCACCAGCAGAGTATCCCAGGGCCACGTTCTGGGCCCACTCCTGTTTGACATCTAGGCTAACATTCAAGACCTCAGTTTCACCAAGATTGCAGATGCCTGTAGATTTGGAGCTATTAGAGACTCCCCTCAAGACACCAACATTTGCAAGTGGGTTTAACACAGAAAAATGGTGGTGCCAAGGTCATGGCCTAAAACTCACTGCCAAAAATGCATTCTAATACCCTTTGGGAAACTGTCAACCCAAGTTAATTACTCCATTGATATAATGCCCCTAAAGGTCGACCCAGTAGTAAGGGATGTGGGAACATATGTACACAGCAATCCGGCCCTTGACTAACACGTAGCTTAGATAAGAAAAATCATTCTGTCACCCAATTTATAGGTAGGGTATGGCATCCAGGTCCAAACAAGTTATAGTGTCACTGTACTCGGCCTTTCAGACCTATCATCGAATACAGTGCCCTCTGTGGCATGTATCTAAATAGATACTTGCAACAGTTGGAACATCCACAAAGCTTTTTCTCCAAGAGAATTCGGGGCATGAATACCATTTCCTGCACTCGTCACCTAAAGATGCTGTATCTGTATTTAGTGTCCTACAAGCTGCTGAGAGGGGATTTGTCTGGTTTAAAGGGCTTATTCCTACCCAGCCCTGATGGATCAGTGGCACATGTGCAAAACAAACAGCACCAGAAACAGTAGATCCAGGGATCTGAACTTCTGTTGTGACAAACAGAATGTGCAAGAGAGCCAGATACATATCCCAAAGGATTCCCGCACTGTGGAATAGGCTCCCCATCCATGTAAAACAGAGTTCATCCCTGACCTTATTTAAATGAAAACTTGACAGTAGGATGAGAAATCTTAAATTTACCCTTTGTTTGTCCTCCATGTCCCTTATGGACAGAAGCGGTCAGTAAGAAAAGTATTATCCTAACTGGCATCCCCCCTTTACAAATTCTTGGTTACTTCTCTACTAATATGCCCCACCTCCTACATAGGTACTCATGATAACTTGAGACCCAAGTGGTTGTAAGGGCTCTAGTGATCGTTAGCCTAGTAGTAATAACCTATGTCAGAAGGGTATTTAAGGATGACACCCTCTTTATAGTCATCTGCAAACTTTGTTAATGAGAGATACCAATTTTTACTTTGGAGATCAGAGAGATAAATGCCAGATAGCAGAAGTCCTAGTACAGATCCCTCAGGGACCTCACTGGTTAGCCTCATGTTCTCTGTGGAGGCTTCTGCCACCGTCACGGTGTGGGTTGTATCCATCAGCCAATTTTCTATTCACATAGTTAAACAGGGAACAATTTGGAGCACATTTATCGTGTTAATTTTGTAAACGTGGTATATTATCACATGCTTTGACAAGGTCAAAATATGATGTATGGACAGCATGACTGCTGTCCACTGCTTATGTTACTCTCTCAAAGAAGTTTGATAGATTCATTAGAAAGGATCTGCTCTAACAAACCTAAACGGCTGGAGGTTCAAGTTGTATAAGATTTTTAATATCATAGTTTAATAGGGAAATTTATGACCCTTTCTATTGCCTTGCAGATGAGGCTTGTCAGGCTAATGGGTCTGTAGTTCCAGAGTTCCTTGTTGAGTTGCCCTCGTGAATTGGCATCACATCTGGATGCACCATACCTCAGGAACAAAGCCAGTAGTAGTAGTAGTAGTTGTAATCCAGGCTTCCTTTCAAAGGTTGTCATTTGTCCCTGAAGCACTTCAGGTGCTGCTGAAAACAAATGAACTGTTCAGGAAGACAGACCAGGTGATGTTCTTCGTGTTTCACTGTTGCAGTCGGCCCAATTAACAAAGTCTTTGGTCCTGCGTCATTGCTGTCCCTTCTTCCATGATGTCAGATCGTCAGGGGTATAAAACATGCAGCCGATGCCATTACATCAGTCTTTCTTGCCACGCGGTGCCTGAAGCAGAAGCAGTTCGCAAGGGCCGGTTGGCCGACTCCTGAAATTTTCATTTTCGAGTTTCAGATCCGAAGTCTTGAACTAAAAAGCTAAGTACCCCGTTGGAGAAACTTTTTCTTGCTCCTTACCGATGTCAGTAAAAGTTAATAATTGCATTACTTGTAGGAAGCAAATACCTCATAAGGATTTTCATTTGTACTGTATTCCTTGCCTAGGCCCTGACCACAACTTACCTTGCTGTCGGTTCTGTGCTTTATTTAATCAACGCACTATCAAACATCAGTACATTTTTGCTTCTACATATTTTGGCTCATGATTTAATTATCCAGAAATGTCGTCGGTTAGCAATCCGACTACTGAAATACCTAAAAACGCAAAGAAAAAGTCAGTGACAGGCCGTTGAGGTCCAAAACTGCCGACAACGCTTCTCCTAAGCCAGTCACCAGTTCACCGGTACTCAGTGCGGCGCTTTCACAGCCCCTGATACCTGCTACTTCTGATTTGCAGGCTTCTACTGAGACCCATTTGAAGTCCAGTATGCCGCGAGATGCTTCAATTATGGAACCCACGGATGTCTGTACCTTGGATAGGTCCGGAGCCGCTGTGCAGGCACCGGCTTCTGAGGGTGTTTTCAGGCCTACAGATTTGTATATTAGACCAATGCCATCTTCAAAACTAAGGCCAAAATCTCGACCTATGCCTAAAAAAAACTATGCCCGGGCCACATGTGCAGGCCCCTATGCCTAAAAAACAAATGCTGAAAATGGCTGAAGATTTAATTACTCTGATCAGGGGTAGCCACCCCCCCCCCCCTTCTAAGAGGCCTAGGCAAGATATTAATTATGAATCTTCTGAACAAGATTCTATTTCTTCTGACTCTTCTAATGAACAGGAATTGTCTATGCCTACTTATGAGGACTCTGATGCAGAAGATTCCATTCCTTCTGCTTCTCCCCCTGAGGATTTTTCTTTTGGGGAAACTTTACATACCTTAAGGGAACATTTCCACGGGGAAAGTCGGGATTTTTCTGAATCTAAAAAGAAACTTACGGATTTTCTTCTTCCTCAGCATAGGCCTTTGGCTATACCTCCTGTTCTAGACATTGTTGATGATGTTTTTTCAGAATCTAGTATGGCTCCTGATTCTCTGCTCCTTGTAAGCCAGACAGATACTACAGAGTTCCTGACTCCCACAAATTCCTTTTCAAAAATCCTGTTGCAGATCCTGAAACCATTTCTCAAGGTCCCAAGGGCATTAAGGCTTCTACTGCTAAAAATCCTACCCCTTCTGATAGAGATTCCAGGGCGCTGGACAGATGGGGTAAGAAGATTTACACTTCTGCAACCTTGGCAATCAGGGCTTTAAACTGTCAATTTCATATGCTAAAATATCAGCAGCATATCATGGGACTGCTTAAACAGAAAATGATGTTGATTTCTGACTGTGTGGAAAATAAAGATTTACAGGATTTATTGCATTCAGCTGAGCAAGTTGGAAAACATACTTTGCAATGTTCTTTTGATTCTTTGAAGGCCTCTTGCAGGGCTGCTGTAACTGGGTCTGTGCTAAGAAGGCATGCTTGGCTCAAATTGTTGGATGCTCCTTTACAACAGGACCGTCTCTTTGGAAATAAGGCTGAAGAAGTTCTAAAAAAGATGGAAGATAAAGCTAAATCTATGCAAACTGTGAAAGATTTCTTACAAGTACAACCTCCAAGATTTAGTAGACATTAACCTACTAAGAACTGGCCAGTTTCCAGTTCCTTTGAGAGCCACTCAAGTCAAAACCTAGACATTCCAAAGGCACCAAGTTTCAGTCCCAAGGGACATTCAGAACAAAACAATGGGGTGCTTCCTCTTCCAATTCTGAAAACAAGACACCTCCCTATGATAAGCAGTCTCAATGACTTCCCTTTACACTTACCAAGCACTTACCTTTTAGCCGTCCCTTGGGGGTAAAACTGGCTCTTCATGCAGAAAACTGACAACTTATAACCCAGGACAAATGGGTTTTAAATGTAGTGTCCCAGGGATACAGATTTCATTTCCACATGTTGCCAATTCCAAACAGATGGCCAGACCTGCCCCCAAATCAGTGGGCAGAGGCCCAGAAACAAGTACTTTCCCTCATGAGCATGGGGGCTATTCAACTAGTACCAGAAGAGGAAAAGGGACAAGGTTTCTATTCAAGACTTTTCCTGGTACCCAGAAAAGACAGATCTTGGCGTCCAATTCTGGACTTATCTACACTAAACACCATTCTGGACATCCCAAAATTCAGGATGCTGACTCTTCACCAGTTACTTCCTATGCTAGGCAAAGATGCCTGGTTGGCAACTCTAGATTTAAAAGAGGCTTACCTGCATATCCCAACCAGGAAATCTTGCAGAAGATACCTCCGCTTCAAAGCAGGCTACTTGCATTACCAGTTCTCTGCACTGCCCTTTGGCTTATCTACTGCGCCCAGGGTCTTTACAAAGTGCCTGGCTCCAGTAATTGCATTTTGCAGGCAAAGAAATATTCAAATATATCCATACCTGGACGATTGTCTAATTCAGGCAGAAAACAAGGACATTCTTCTAAAACATCTGGCGTTTGTAAAAAGGGTTCTAACTTGTCTAGGGACACTATAAACGAAAAGAAATCACAACTGGTACCCTCTCAAAAAATTATATTCCCGGGTGCAAGCTTGAATACGGCTGCCCAGATGGCTTTCCTTACGCCAGAGAAGCAAATGCATTTGGTGACTTACTTCAAACAGGTGGCCACAAAAACCCTGCTTTCTGCAAGGCAAATACTGCAAGCCTTGGGGTTCATGGCCTCCTGCATTCTTCGAATTCCATATGCAAGACTGCATATGAGGAAACTTCAGTGGTATTTAAAGAATCTATGGAGTCAGCATTGTCACAGACTGGAAATAATGATTCCTATCGTACCTTGCCTGAACCTAGAGTTCCTATGGTGGGCAGAGGCCTGCCACCAGAACTAGGGACTGCCATTCACACCACCCCCTGCCGCCCAAACTCATACAGACACATCAGACTATGCATGGGGAGCTCATCTGGCAGGGAAATGCATTTAGGGAAAATGGAGCCCAAATCAAATGCACCTTCACATAAATCAAAAAGAAATGCTAGCTGTACAGAATGCACTGACAGCCTTCAAGGACTACCTTCATCCAGGACAATTACTGATAAAGACGGACAACACCACAGTTATGTGGTACAGAAACAAGCAGGGGGGTACACATTCCTACCCCCTTTGCAGACTAACCATGGCATTGTGGAACATGGCCTTGGCCTATCAAGTACAGCTACAAGCTCAATTCCTGCCAGGAAAGCTAAATACTCTGGCAGACGAACTAAGCAGAAATCTCATGGACCCACACAAATGGAAACTGGAACCATGGATTTTCAACATGTTGACACGTAAATGGGGGAGCCCAGACATAGATCTTTTTGCCTCACCCCAGAACTATCAGTTGGACAAATTCTGCACAAGAACTCATCACAAAAAAGCCTGGAAAGTGGATGCTCTGTCCTTCAGCTGGAAAAACCTATCAGTCTATGCCTTTCACCCTCTGCCTCTGCTCTCCAAAGTCCTGCTAAAAGTCAAACAGGACAAATCAAGAATGATTTTGATTGCTCCAGACTGGCCTTGCCAACACTGGTACCCACTCCTGCTCAGTGTGTCACACCTTCCACCGTGGCACCTGCCTCAGACACCTTGCAGAACAACCAAACTCTGCACAATCGGCTCCAAACTTTGAATCTTGCAGTGTGGCTAATCACCTAAATTCACCCTTAGCATCCCTCATCAAACCTGTGATGGATGTCATTTTGGAGGCGAGAAGACCTAGTACTAGAAAATCTTATGCTGACAAATGGAAAAGATTCTGTGCCTGGAATCAATCACAAGGGATAAGCACAGCAGTAACCAACATTCCTCAGATTTAACAATACTTAACTGAGATGCTTCACAAGGGCCTGTCCTTTTCTTCCATAAAAACCCATGCCTCAGCCATTTCAGCTCATTACAACACAGAACCTCCCCTCTTCTCTCATCCACTGCTAAAGCAGTATCTCAGAGGGGCCAAAAACTTAAGACCACCCATGAGAGCTCCATCCCCTGCCTGGGACCTTAATTTTGTATTGGGAAAAACACTCTCCCTCCTTTCGAGCCAGCTGCAACTGCAGACTTAAAGTTTCTCTCCTGGAAAACAGCTTTCCTTTTAGCAGTCACTTCAGCAAAAAGGATTTCCGAATTACAGGCTCTTATGACAGTGGAGCCTTTCATCATTTTTCATGCGGACAGGGTATTTCTCAGAACCAACCCATCCTTCATGCCTAAGATGGTATCCAGTGTGGCTCTTAATCAGACAATTCATTTGCCAACTTTCTTTACCAATCCACAGAACAAGGGGGTGCGGATTCTGCATTCATTGGATGTACACAGGCAACATAGATTTTACTTGAACAGGACTAAATCTCAAAGAAAATCTGAACAACTGCTGGTAGCATTTGCTGCAGGAGCAGAGGGAAAGGCTATTTTAAAGCAAGCCATTTCCAAATGGATAAGCCATTGTATTTGTTTCTGCTATAAGCACCATGGAAAAACTTCCCCCCAGGGGATCAGATCCCATTCCACCAGGGCTGCATCTACTTCAACTGCCTTTCTCAGAGATGTTCCTACCAGGGACATTCTAGAAGCTGCTACCTGGAGCTCAGTTCATACTTTCACCAAACATTACCATTTATCACTGTTCTCTAAATCCAGAGCTGGCTTTGCCACTGCTGTCCTGCAGGGCCTTATAGCTGGTCCTAATGCTGTATAATTCCCTCCACCCAACCATAGCTTTGGGAATCTACCCAAATTTAATGACTGCAACAGTGAAACACAAAGAACATAGTACACTTGTGTACACTTACCATAAATGTAGATGTTCGATTGTATTCACTGTTGCAATCCTGGTTACCCTCCCTCCAGCCCCCTATTTTTCTCTGGCTATACCTCTACTTTCTTTTACTATGCTTAAAAGCCCTTTTGGTGTATTTGCTTTTGGGTTGGAGGCATATTTTTGTGTTTTTAATTTTATTTGCTCCCCGTTTGGGGGGCACCTGACATCTGGGGCAAGAAAAACTGATGTAATGGCGTTGGCAGCATGTTTTATACCCCTGATGACCTGACGTCATGGAAGAAGGGACAGCAACCGACGCAGGACCCAAGACTTTGTTAATCAGGCCGACTGAGGGCAACCTGCCAGCAGATTATCCAAATGTAATAACTGCAATAGTCAATACACTCGAACATCTACATTTATGGTAAGTGTACACAACTGTACTTTTCCACTTTTGCTCAAAAGAGGAAGGGCTTGCTGTTCCCCAACAAGTACTTTCCAAGTGGACTGCAAATTCCATTATCTTTTGATGTCAGGTAACCTAATACCCAGTGACTAATGCTGTGGTCAAAACCCATTCCACTAGAAGTGTGGCTGCCTCCAGTCCGTGTTTCAAAAATGTCTCCATTGAAGACATTTGTGCTGAGGCCACTTGTCCTCAGTGCATACCTTCACCAAATATTAATGTCAACTCCAGGAGGGTCTGCTTTAATACAGCAGTGCCACAGAACTCAACCTCGTGATCCCTGTCTTTGTTCAAGTCGTCCAGCTGCTTACACCCTACTAGTTATGCTTGGGATTCTGCTCAGCCATGGACTCCTTAAGGACGAGTCCATGATGTCATATATAGCAGATATGTCCTTACCATATCATTTGACTTTGAGATGACCCTATTTGATGAGACAAGCATATCTTCCAACCAGTACCCTGGATATGATAATTTCCTCCAACCAGACTCTGCTGTGGGAGTTACCTTTCAGCCAAACTTGTCCACTGTGAATTTGCCAATTTTCATTATTTCTTGATTTGAAGCGAGGCTTTCACTAGAGGCTAGGGGGCAAAGTGGTAGGTGCAGGGATGCTCCTGCTTAAGGTATGTGCCACATGGCGCCACAGCATGCATTTGAAGACTAACATGTTAACATATGTTAGTACAGGGTCATTGTGAATTTTGCTGGAAGCTGATCAATTGAAAAGATGAACTTATCTAGGGACATAAGGAAGATCTTGTTGTGTATAACTGATATACAAGTTTTTATGGTAATTACCTCTTACTGCTCTTTTTCTTTCAGTATCGGTTTGTATGACATGCAGAAATATGTCATTTAAGGACTCTGCCTTTGCATTTAGCTCTGTAATATGGTACTCATTACAAATGCAGAGGCCATCTATTGTTCATAGGTAGGTACTAGACTATCAGCCCAAGGGCCTAAGTAAGCCTAGCCAACAAGGTTCCCTGGCTTATACCACCCAAAAAAGTTATTTTCCTGTGCCCCTGTCAAGCAGAGCCACATAAGTGATCCCCGGAGTGTATTTCCTATTTCCCATCCACTCATCAAGATTTTTCTTGAAGAGTGCTAATGAGGAACTTTGCTTGACATAGCTGGGTAGCTTGTTCCAGAGTATGGGAAGTCTCTGGGACAGGAATCTATCCCTCCAGCATGTCCTGTTTATTGTGGTGACAAGGTTTAGGTCCCTAGAGCATGTAGTTCGGAGGGATTGGGGTTTCTTTAGGTGTAGCATGTTCAACAACTCTAGGTTTGACATAGCTTTATATGTTAGGCAGAGATCACCTCGGAGTAGGCAATATGCTACGAGTAAAGCTGGAGTTTTTTGAGACGTTCAGTGTAGGGCATCTGTTTGAGGCCAGTAATCCTCTTTGTGAGGTACTTCTGTGGCCTTTCCAGCTGCTGCAGATATCTTGTGAGGTACATTCCAAAAGGGGAATTGTACTCTATAATGGGTCTAATGAGCGTCGAGTAGAGGGGAACAATGACCTCTTTTTTCCTGTGATGAGGTGTGCCATGTAGAAGGATTTCCTGACTACTGTGGCAATGTGATTATCAAAGGAGAGACTACTGTCCACCTGGGTCCCAAGGTCTCTTATCACACATTCGGCTTTAAGTAGACTGCCGCCTATGTGGTAGTTCATAGGTGCAGAGTTTTTTTACCAAAGGGGATGACAATGCACTTTTTTGGCATTGAGCTTGAGGCCATGGTCCTGACGCCAGGCATCTGTCTCAGTGAGGTCCTTCTGTAGGATGTCCGCATCATTTGGGGACTCGACTATGGCTCCTAGTTTGCAGTTATCTGTGAACTTCGTTAGTCAAAGGCCTTCTGTGTTACCCTTGTACTTCAGAGAAGTAGCTACCAAACAGGAGAGGTCCCAGGACTGAACCCTGTGGTACTCCACTTGTCACTGGTTTGAAGTCAGATTTGGAGTCTGCAACTTTTACAGTCTGGGTTCTGTCAGTGAGCCGGTTGGCAACCCATCCTGTGACGTAGGGATTTATACCTAGTTTAGTGAGTTTAGCTATAATTCCAGAATGGGGGATGGTGTCGAAAGCCTTGGCAAGGTCAAGATAGGCAGTGTGAACCACGTTACCCTCATCTACAGCTTTGAAGACTGCCTCAAAGAAGTCGATCAGGTTCAGGAAGCATGACCTGCCTTTCACAAACCCGAACTGGGTGGGGTCCAGAGTTTGGAGGTTACCAATGTCTTTGTTTATGAGTTCCATGATAATACATTCTATGGCCTTATAGTCCACACTCGTCAGGCTAATAAGGCGATAGTTCCCAGGATCAGTGGTGGCTCCCCCTTTGTGGAGTGGGATAACTGTTGCTGTGCACTATTCAGTGGGCACAAAGCCTGACGTGAGGCTATGATTGAACATGGTGCTTAGATGGGGAGCCAGTTTGTTCAGAAGTTCATGTAAAACGCAGCCTGGGATGTTGTCTGGTCCCATGGATGCTGTGTTTTTGGCTTTAGAGTGCAGCTTTTACCTACGTTGTTGTGATTACAGAGACTCTGCATTCTTCCTGTATAGATATAGGCCCTTTAGAGGGTGAGAGGGGAGTAAAGTTAGCACTGAGCCTATCTGCCAGGATGTTGGCAATATCAGTTGATTCTGTAATTTTCGTGCCGTTGTGCTGTAACTCAGTGCAGATCTGGGTGTTGCCACTGAGATTCTTGATGTAGCTATAGAATGCTTTGCGGTTGTCCCTAGAATCAGTGGCAATTTTGTTTTCGTAGCTAGCTTTGGAGGATTTTATAAGGGGTCTCAGCTTCTTACTGAAGCTGACCAGGGAGCTCCTCCATGCATGGGATTTTACTGTCTTTTGAAACAGTTTATTCCTCCTGTTGTAAAGTTTATGGCAGGGGACCACCAGATTGGCTTCCCTTTTTTGGAGGGTAGCATCTTGGTTCTGTTTGGGATAGTACGATCCATGCACTCGTGTAAGTGCTTACAGAGTGCATTTGTGTAGGATTCAGCAGTCATAACTGTATTGTCCATCTGCATGGGTGTCATGAAGTTCACCACTTCTGTCTTAGGAAGCATGAAGTTGGCTTTGGAGAAATTTTTTACCATGGATTTCTTAATGGGGGGTGGGGGCGGGATGTGGATGTCTAGGTTGATTAGCTTATGGTCGGATCTGACCAACGAGGAGTTGACTTTCAGGAGTGGAACACCGGTCAGTCATGTTGATAATGACTAGGTCTAGGATATTGTTGCCCCTGGTGGGGCTGTGGATAAGTTGATCCAGGGCATTGGAATTTATGAATTCCAGAAAGTGTTGAGTGAAGGAGTTGGTACACGAGTAGTTTTCCCATTTAATGGTGGGGTAGTTGAAATCGCCCATTATTAGGGTGTTTGGTTGAAACCTAATATTTTCCAGTATAGCAAGAAAGGAGGAGTGGGAATCCTGGGGCATGGTGGGGGATCAGTAGCAAGCTATAATTTGGATTGCAGTTTTGCCCAGAGTTAGTTGCACTTGGATAACCTTGGATGCATTATGCTGAGCAAATAGCCTGGAGGTGTGGATATCCTTAATGAATATGAACACACCTCTGCCTTTGGTGTTCCTGTCCAGGTTAGATGGCCGAAAAGTGTGGTATGAGTTATAGTCTGGTAATGCAGGGGTGCTTTCCGGAACCTTGAACCAGGTCTCAGTCACTGCACAGATATCGATGTTCTCCATTTTAAGAAGTGCCTCGAGGGAGTGCATTTTGAGATTTAGACTTCTAGCATTGAGTAGCATTACCCTCAGTTTTTGCTTGTCTGTTCCTGTTACGGTGGTGAATTTGTCATTTGAAACTTGCCTAAAAAAGGCACTATAGGGCTGGCAAGGTCCTTAGCCAGTATCCGGAATCCCAAGGCTGACAGGTGCAGGCCATCTCTGGCAAAGCATCGTGGTCTGTCGACCACATCGTCCGAGGCAGACATATACTGGATCCCCTTAGAATGACACCAGAAGCTTAGCCAATTGTTGAAGTCAGTCATTTTGTCCCTGTACTTCAGTATCATTCTGGGCGATGGCAGAATGCTTCTCAGGGTTAGGGTCATACCTGCCTGGGCTACAAGATCGGAGAGCTCTTCCATGTCTCTTTTCATGTAGTCCAGGGAGGTACATCTCAGGTCATTCACACCAACATGGACAATGACAGAGTCATATTTGTACTTGTTGCAGAGTGACCTGAGTGCGTAGGTTATGTGGCAGATCCTGGCACCTGACAGGCAGCTGTGACAGTAACCTTCTCCTTGTTTAGCCTGGTGAGTGGGACATCAGTGTGCCTGACTATAGTCACCTATGACTAGTGTGTTGGATACGTTGTTTTGCCTTATGGGCTGTGTTTGAGTGGTACACTGAGTCTGTAGGCTATTTGTCATTTGGGTTGTGTTAGGCAATGGAGGTCGCTTTCGTTTCTGCTTTGGAGGTCTCTGTTGCTTGAGCAGATTATTACTGAGAGCCTCCGCAAATGTTTTTGTGTTTCTTTGTGTGGATTTTGATGGTGTAGGTTTAGTGGGACTATGTGATGAGTGTGGTGTGGTGCAAGTGTTTACCTTCTCCTTTTGACAGTCAAGTTCAGTCTTGGTTGGAGAGATCTTTACCTCCAGTTTAACTAGATAAGTGCATGTCTCACAGGTTGTAGCGTTGGGTGGTAGGAGGAGAGGGTTGTGTGTGTACATGAGGCAATTGATACATTGCCCCAAGATGCCCAGATTCATCAGATAGATAGGAGAGAACACTGGGAGCTGACCCTTGTATGTGCCTGAATAAAAAAATAGTTTCCTCTAAACCAGTGTGGAAAGTGAGTACAAGAGCTGTTTTTCTCTAAGCAACTGAGGAAAGCAAGTACAAAAACTGTTTTCCTCTAGGTAGTGAGGAAGGTTGAGTGTTATAGTAATTTGTTGCTTATTTAGTGCTTACAACAAGTTCTGAATAAGTGCTGAGCACGAATAAGCAAATTCAAGTGCTAAAACTAAGAATCTCTATCTGAACTAGACTAGTTACAGGAAAGAAATTTCTGCAAATGCGGGCTTTTTAAGTCAGAAAGTTGAGAGAGATGGAAAAATTGCCCAAATGGCCAATAACTACAATTTCTGGGCCAGAAACCACTCCTTATGTGGCAGATAGGTTACCTAGTGCTTACCACTCCCACTGATAAGCTAGCAGGCTTCCCTCCAACACAGAAAGGCTTGGGGGCCTAAGGAGCTTACAAACAGTCCTGGATACAGCAAATCTGTATCTGGACTAGCCTAGTTACAGGAAAGGGGGGAAACAAGTGCAAATGCGGGCTTTTAAATCAGAAAGTTGAGAGAGATGGAAAAACTGCCCATACGGCCAACAACTACAATTTCTGGACCAGAACCACTCCTTATGTGGTAGATAGGCTACCTAGTGCTTACCACTCCCACTGATAAGCTCGAAAGTTTCCTCCAACACAGAAAGGCTTGGGGGGCTTAAGAGCTTACAGAGTCCTGGATACAGCAAATCTGTATCTGGACTAGAGTAGTTACAGGAAAGGCAGGAAGCAAGCGTAAATGTTTTTTTTTTGTTAATGCTATCCATTCATTTGTAATGCTTTCCTGCCTCTAGTAGCTATTTTAACTGCTTTATCTGCCTTAAAATGCCTTTATATGGGATCAAGGAACTCATTACTACTTAAAGAAACATCTGAAATACTTCATTCTGTTTGGTTGATTGAAAAAGTATTATTTTTCCTTACTTGTTCCAGTTGTGGCATCCTTAAAAGCTTTTTACATACTTCTTGGAGCTGGATAGGTCTGTACGGTCTGTACACACTGCCATGGAGCTGCGGTAGTCTTGAGTCCCAGAGTCTGTTTCCAGAATGCACTACAGTGCATCCACTCTCTCCTTTTGTCACTGTGCCTTTAGTTTTTTGTACCTTCATTTATATAATTTGTCACATGCAACAAGCCTGTCTTACCTTAGCAGACAGTAAACATTTTTAGACCATGTGTACAATCTACCAGCTTTCCTGTGGAGATGTTCTGTAGGACAGCTGCATTATTTTTATTATTTCTCAAAGGTCTCATTCTGATGTTGGCAGTAAATTTGGCTGAAGTGTTAACATGTCATGATCACTCAGTAATTGACAAGAAAGGGATGCTCGAGGATGGTCAGTGCCTCCTGTGGGGGAATATTCTCATTTTATAGACCTCAGTAGTATTTGAGCTTCCTGGAATTGTAAGTACGTACTGTGTGCTGCTTTAGCAGTGGATAAGCCATCCTGAATACTATGCAAATGAAATTGAATGCTGTTAACTGTTTACATTTCTCTCTGCAACAGTAAAACATAGTCACTCTTTTATGTCATTGTTTCTCTGTTTTTTGCACTAGGAGAACATTTATGTGTAGTGCTGCAACAGATGGGAAAATTGCATTCTGGGATATAACTGAGCTTATCAACAGAGTACAGTCAGCACATAATTTTGTGGACTTGGAACATGGCATTTTGGGTAAGTGAGAAAAGCTGCAGAATGAAAAGGTAATCCTGGAAAAGTAGAAACAGAGAGTAATGAGTGTTGCACTTTGTCTATTTAGAGTTAATACAGAATGTGGAGAGTACTTTTATTTCAGTCTTTTTGCTTTGATCCTCATTATTGATGAGACACTCTGTTGATTTTTGTGGAATCAATCTGTCTTTACCCACTTATGGGTTCATTTAGTGCAAGAACCCTGCTTCCCTTTTTAAAAGGGAACCCATGTTAACACTGCCCTAGAATATTACATCATAATTTAATTTCATGATCCCCGAAGCAAGAGCCATGTGAAATTATTTATTTTTATCTGCATTTTACCTCCAAGTAATGTGATTGTTAAGCCTTGCTCTGTCTTGCTACCAGTTGATACTGGGTATCCCCAGCACAGACTACCATGAAGATGGCTTGCACCCTCTCCAGTATTCTGTAATGAGGGCTTTCTGTTATGCTCCTAACACTTCTACTAGGTGGAGGATATATGACCTGTGTAACTTCACCTTCCCCATGTGCTCACATGCTTTAATGCGCCTTGTGATGAAAACCACATTCATGGCTTACTGAGCCGAACACACACCCCAGGGTCAGCATATGGCTCTCCACTCCATCCCTTCCCTGAGAAAATCATAGCAGCTCACAACTTGGTTTGCCCTCCCCCCTTCCCCATTATAGGGACTTTTATCCTCTCTATGCCACCTCCAAACAAACCTGGGTCACCTGGGGCATAGCCCATGCTTTATTCCTATATGCCAGCACAGCTGGCTTCATATGAAACATTTTTATTGTCTTATTTGTCAACAGTTTCTTTCATGCATATCTGCAAAAAACATCGGATTGCATACAGTTGTCTTGTATATGTTTGTATTCTCTAAACTCATTTTCTAAGTAGGCATTATTCCTTCAGATTGCATGTTTCTTCTGTCACTTGAAACGGATGACTACTTAGGTCAAATCTTATCACAGTCAGGAATCCTGGAAGGTTCCCAAGGTTTTGAAGGCTCAGCTCTGGTCCTTGAAGAAATCTAACTCAGAGCTATTCCCATTACTACCCCATTAGAAGAGACTCTATTCCCTTTAAAGTACTTTTGGTGGGGTGGTCCAGGCTGTCAGGTACTAATATGCCAACAGAATTTTGCATTCAGACCAGCTCCTTGACATAAACGTTTGAAAACTCAAGTTTGACTACTGACCCAGGCACTGGAGGGGGCTGACTGAGGTAGGGTGGGTGGGAGCAACTGATGCCTAGCCCACCCTTTTGGAGTAGATAGTCTGGTATGCTGTAGTGCTGACTTCTGTGGAGACTGAGTACAGCACCCAACACCAGGGCTCTGCACTTGGCTATGCTGAGCTGCATAATGAAGCCTGCCAGGAGGGGGATGTGTGGGTGCGTGCATAATGCCATAGAGGGGCTAAGCAATAGCATGCCATTATGTAAATGAAAAATTGTGTCTGTTGCTGCCTGAATGCTGCTCTCCCATAGTTGAATGGGCTGCTGGCTGGCAGGCAGTGAGAATAAAAGGTATGCAGGAAGTGCTGTTCTGCATTCATGGCTAAAACCATACCAGGTCCTTATTAATTTTATTCAGCATGTCAGTAAACTGTTAGCAAATCTGGATCTTTGACTTTTTTTGTTAAAATGAACCCAAGCTAATTATTTCATCAATAAAACACCCCTAAGAGTTGACGCGATCATTAGGAAACTGGGAAGATCTGTAGATAGTAACCTGGTGTTCATCCAGCATGTACCCAAGATAGTAAGACAATTATTTTATGTCAACCAACTCATAAGCAAGGGTGTGGCATCCATGTCCAAGGAGGTAATAGTATCACTCTACTCATCCATTATCAGACTCATCCTTGAGCACAATACACCCTTTGGCATGTACCTAGCTAGGTACTTGCAACAGTTGGGAGTGCCATCAACGATTCCTCATCAGTAGAATCCAAAGCATGAATGCACTGTCTTACACAGATCACCTTAATGTTCTATCATTGTACTCAGTTTCCTAAAGGTTACTGAGATGCACTCTATGCCTAGCATATATGGCGTCCTTGAATACATCTCTGTTAGATCTCTTGCTCCTCTTCAAGACAAGCAACACTAGAAACGCTAGGTCCAAAGACCTGAACTTGTCTGCAACATAAATAAAACCTGCTGCAGGGACTAATAAGGTGTCTCAAGGATCCCCATGCTATGGAGTAAGCTCCCCATCTACATGAGGTAGAGTTCATCCCTGGCCTTTTTTAAAAAAAACCTTGATTATTGGATGGGAAATCACAAATTCACAGCTGGCCTAGCCCCCACTTTATTTACTGTCGACCTCTGTCCATCAGAAATTGAATCCCCAATTAATATAGCCCACACACACTCAAAACTTTTAGCTACCTCTTTACCAACATACCCTACCATATAGGTGTTCAAGGAACTCTGGGACAAAACTGAGTTGGGTTGCATGGCTAGGCTTTTAAAGAACCTGCCTAATCAGTAGAAGCATTTATTTATTTGGTATCTGAATCATAACAGTAGTGTCTAACCATTTGACATCTTTGTAATGAATAGTAGTTTTGCTTCCACTTGCCTTTTAGATTCTTGACATTATCCAGATATCTTAAACTGTAGATTGTCCACACTGGCACTTTTGCCATTAATTTTAGGATTATTTGATGTTAATTTTTGGTTTTTGGCCTTATGTTTATTGATTGTAGTTTATTGTTCATTGCAAATCTGTAGCAAGAAAATTTGATGTCCTAGGTCACACACCCATTTAGCACTCTCCCCATATACTGTCTGTAAGAAATCACAAAAACAATTACACAATGAGCACTTGTAAACTGTCAAACTATTTCAAAGAATAGTTTGACAAGTTTACAAACGTTTAAGCGATCAGTTATCATTTTCTTAATGACAACTTTGGAAAGCTTTTTTTTATCCCAGTGTTCTGCTCTCCTTACAAGTTGTCCCTTTCACCATGCTTTGACACTGCTTCATTGCCCTGGGCCCTCTTCAGTTGTCTTTTAGGTTGAACATGATTGTTTCTTTTATGTCAAAGTGTGACAGTGCTTTTTTCATCTGACAGTTTACATTTACTGCAGTTATTCATTATTCTGTCAATTATTGATGTAATCTCCTTGTTTTCCAATGTACATGTCACTGATGATAGTTTCTGCTGCATCAAACCATTGGTCATTATCAATTTTTTTTTATCCATTAATTTCCAGTTAATCTGATATAGCCATTTTCTGTTAGCAAACAGGTTGCCATTAGTTGTTCCTTATTAAGAAACGTTTACCTTGTCAGAAAAGCCCTTTGTTTACTCACTGTGTTACATAGCTTGATCATTTTGCAGACATGTAATTTGGACTGTTATGATGTTCTTCGTGTTTCGCTGTTGCAATCATTACATTTGGGTTATCTGCTTGCAGTAGCCCTCAGTCGGCATGATTAACAAAGTCTTGGGTCCTGCGTCGGTTGCTGTCCCTTCTTCCATGACTTCAGGTCATCAGGGGTATAAAACATGTAGCCGACACCATTACATCAGTCTTTCTTGCCGTGTGGTGCCCGAAGCAGAAGCAGTTCACAAATGCCATTTGGCCGACTCCTGAAATTTTCGTTTTCGAGTTTCAGAACCAAAGTCTTCAACTAAAGCTAAGAATCCCGTTGGGGAAACGTTTTCTTGCTCCTTACCGATGTCAGTAAAAGTTAGTAATTGCATTACTTGTGGAAAGCAAATATCTCATAAAGATTTTCATTCGTACTGTATTACTTGCCTAGGCCCTGACCACGACGTACCTTGCTGTCGGTTTTGTGCTTTATTTAATCAGCACTCTATCCGTCGTCGGTACATTTTTGATTCTAAATATTTCAGTTCTCAGTTTAATTATCCAGAAATGTCATCAGTTAGCCTTCCGACTACTGGGATTTCAAAAAAAACGCAAAGATAAAGACAGAGACAGGCCGCCGAGGTCCAAAATTGGCAATGATGCTTCTCCTAAGCCAGTCGCCAGTTCACCGGTACTCAGTGAGGTGCTTTCGCAGCCCCTGATACCCGCTACTTCTGATTCGCAGGTCTCTACTGAGACCCATTCGGAGTCCGGTATGCCGCTGTGCAGGCACTGGCTTCTGAGGGTGTATTCAGGCCTATGGGCTTGCATATTATCTGACACCTCCTTCTTCATTTAGGCCTAAATCTCGAACCATGCCTAAACAAAACGACACCTAGGCCGCATGCTCAGGCCTCTATGCCTAAAAAAACAAATGATAAGAATGGCTGAAGATCTTATAACTCTAATCAGGGGAAGCCAACTTCCCCCTTCTAAGAGACCTAGGACTGAAGTTGTTTATGAATCTTCTGACCAGGATTCTGGTTTTTCTGATGATCTGGATTTGCCCTTATCTACTTATGAGGATTCTGATGCAGAGGACTCTATTCCCTCTGCTTCCCCTCCAGAGGATTTTTCTTTTGGTGAAACCTTACATACTCTAAGGGAGCATTTCCACTGGGAAAGCCAGGATTTTTCTGATTCAAAAAAGAGGCTTACGGATTTCTTACTCCTGCCTCAGCATACACCTTTAGCTATTCCTCCTGTACTAGACATTGTTGATGATGCTTTTCCGGAATCTAGTTTGGCCCCTGATTCTTTGCCTCCTGCAGAAAAAATCTGACAGATATTACAGGGTTCCTGATTCACACAAATTCCTTTTTAAAAATCCTATTGTGGATCCAGAGACTATTTCACAGGGACCCAAGGGCATTAAGGCTTCTACTGCTAAAAATCCTACACCTTCTGATAGAGACTCCAGGGCGCTGAATAGATGGGGTAAGAAGGTTTACACTTCTGCAACCTTGGCCATTAGGGCTTTAAACTGCCAGTTTTATATGTTAAGGTATCAGCAACATGTTATTGGACTGCTTAAACAGAAAATTATGTTGATTCCTGACTGTGTGGAAAATAAAGAATTACAAGATTTAATGCATTCTGCTGAACAGGTTGGAAAATATACTTTACAATGTGGATTTGATTCATTAGAGGCCTCTTGCAGGGCTGCTGTTACTGGGTCTGTGCTCAGAAGGCATGCTTGGCTTAAGGAGCAATCTTTGCCTGATCATCTTAAAGCTAAATTGTTGGATGCTCCCTTAAATCAGGACTGCCTGTTTGGTAACAAGGCTGAGGAAGTTCTTAAAAAGATGGAAGATAAAGCTAAATCTATGCAAGCTGTTAAAGATTTCTTACAAGTTCAGCCTCCTAGATTTAGTAGGCATTGGCCCTCTAAGAATTGGTCCTTTCCAGCCCCTTCCAGGTCTTCTCAAGCCAAACCCAGACACAGCAGAAACCCCAGGTTTCAGTCCCAGGGGATGCACAAGACTATGCAGTGGGGGGGGGGGTTCCACACCCAAATCAAGGAGTAGTAAGACTCCCCCCTATGGAAAACTGTCTCAATGACTTGCTTTTAAAACTTCCAAGCACTTCCCAGCTGAATGCTCCTTTAGGCAGAAAGATTGGTCTGCAGGCCAAAACCTGGGAACTCATTACCCAGGACAAATGAGTTTTAAATATAGTGTCCCAAGGATACAGATTTCACTTCCACACCTTACCAACACCAAGCGGGTGGCCAGATCAACCCCCAAATCAGTGGGCAGAGGCCCAAAATCAAGTACTCTCTCTGTTAAGCATGGGGGCTATTCAGTTGGTACCAGAAGAGGAAAAGGGACAAGGTTTCTATTCGAGACTTTTTCTGGTACCCGGAAAAGGCAATACATGGCATCCTATCCTGGCCCTTTCTACTCTAAATACCTTTCTGGTGATTCCAAAATTCAAGGTGCTGACTCTTCACCAGCTGCTTCCTATGCTAGGCAAAGATGCATGGTTGGCAACACTAGACTTAAAAGAGGCATACCTGCACATCCCTATCAGGGAGTCTTGCAGAAGATACCTAAGCTTCAAAGTAGGCGACATGGACTATCAGTTCTCTGCTCTGCCCTTTGGCTCATCTACTGCACCCAGGGTATTCACAAAGTGCCTAGCTTCAGTCATTGCATTCTGCAGGCAAAGAAATATTCAAATATATCCATACCTGGATGATTGTCTAATTCAGGCAGAAAGCCAGGACATACTTTTGAATCATGTGGCCTTTGTTCAAAAGGTACTGACTTGTCTGGGGTACACCATAAATGAAAAGAAATCACACCTGGTACCCTGTCAACAAATTATATTCCTGGGAGCATGCTTGAATACAACTTCCTAGTTGGCTTTCCTCGCGCCAGAGAAATTGACTTATTTGACAACCTACTTCAAACAAGTACCACAAAAACCCAATTATCTGCAAGGCAAATATTGAAGGCCATGGGGTTCATGACCTCCTGCATTCTTCTAATTCCATATGCAAGGCTTCATATGAGGAAACTGCAATGGTATCTCAAAAGTTTATGATGTCAACATTCATAGGATCTGTAGGCGATGATTCCTATCATACCTTGTCTACGCCTAGAGTTCCTTTGGTGGGCAGAGGCCTGCCACCAGAACAAGGGACTACCATTCACACTACCCCCTGCCAGCCAAACCTTAACAACAGACACATCAGAGTATGCATGGGGGGCTCACCTGGCAGGGAAGTGCATTCAGGGCAAATGGAACACAAGTCAAATGCACCTACACATAAATCAAAAGGAAATGTTAGCTGTACAGAATGCTCTGACAGCCTTCAAGGACCACATTCTTCCAGGACAACTAATGGTAAAGACAGACAACACCACAGTCATGTGGTACATAAACAAGCAGGGGGGTACACACTCTTATCCCCTCTGCAGACTAGCCATGGCATTGTGGAACACAGCCTTGAGCTACCAAGTGACTCTACAAGCTCAATTCCTGCCAGGAAAACTAAATATACTGGCAGATGGACTAAGCAGAAACCTTATGGATCTACACGAGTGGAAACTGGAACGAAGGATTTTCAACATGTTGACAAGCAAATGGGGAAGCCCAGATATAGACCTGTTTGCCTCCCCCCAGAACCATCAATTTGACAAATTTTGCACAAGGACTCCCTACAAACTAGCTTGGAAAGTGGATGCTCTATCCTTCAGCTGGAAAAGGGGATGCTCTATCCTTCAGCTGGAAAAACCTATCAGTTTATGCCTTTCCTCCTCTGCCTCTGCTCTCCAAGGTACTACCAAAGATCAAACAGGACAAGCCAAGGACGATTTTAATTGAACCAGACTGGCCACACCAACACTGGTACTCCCTCCTGCGCAGTGTGTCACGCTTGGCCCCATGGCACCTGCCTCAGACTCCTTCCCTGTTGTCTCAGCAGAGAACAACCAGATTCTGCACCCTCAGCTGCAAACCCTGAATCTAGCAGCCTGGCTAATTACATAATCTCTCCTTTACCACCGCTCAGTAAATCAGTGATGGATATAATTTTAGAGTCTAGGAGGCCTAGTACTAGAAAATCTTATGCTGCAAAATGGAAAATATTTTGTACCAGGAACCAATCTCAAGGGATGAGCGCAGCAGTGCCCAATTTACCTCAGATTCTACAATATTTGACTGAGATGCTTCATAAGGGCCTGTCCTTTCCCTCCATCAAAATTCATGCCTCAGCCATTTCAGCTCATTATAGCACAGAGCCCTCCCCTTTCTCTCACCCACTGCTCAAGCAGTTCCGAAGAGGGGCCAAAAATTTAAGGCCACCGAGGAGAGCTCCAACTCCAGCCTGGGACCTTAACTTTGTCTTGGAGAAACTCACTCTTCCTCCTTTCGATCCAGCTGCTACTGCAGATTTAAAATTCCTTTCCTGGAAAACAGCTTTCCTTTTAGCAATCACTTCTGCAAGAAGGGTATCTGAGTTACAGGCCCTTATGGCAGTGGAGCCTTTCATCATCTTTCATGTGGACAAAGGGTGTCCCTCAGAACAAATCCCTCCTTCATGCCTAAGGTGGTATCCAGTGTGGCTCTTAATCAGTCCATTCGTTTGCCTACCTTCTTTCCTAACCCACAGAACAAAGGGGAACGGATACTGCACGCCTTAGATGTGCACAGACAACTTAGATTCTACTTGGACAGGATTAAACCTCAAAGGAAATCTGAACAACTGCTGGTGGCATTTGCTGCAGGGACAGAGGGGAAAGCTATTTCAAAGCAAACCATTTCAAAATGGATAAGCCACTGCATTCATTTCTGCTACAAGCACCATGGAAAACTTATCCCACAGGGCATCAGACCTCATTCAACCAGGGCTGCATCTACCTCTACAGCCTTTCTCAGGGGCGTCCCTACAAGGGACATCCTAGAAGCTGCTACCTGGAGTTCTGTACATACTTTCACCAAGCATTATCATTTGCCAATTTTCTCTAAATCCAGAGCTGGTTTTGCCACTGCAGACTTGCAGGGCCTTATAGCTGGTCCTAATTCTATTTAAATTCCTCCCCCCAACCTTAACTTTGGGAATCTACCCAAATGTAATGACTGCAACAGTGAAACATGAAGAACATAGTATAGTTGTGTGCACTTACCATAAATGTAGATGTTCTAGTGTATTCACTGTTGCAGTCCTGGTTATCCTCCCTCCAGCCCCCTTTCTTCTTTTGGCTATACCTCTACTCTCACTTCTCAAAAAGCGTTTTGGTATATTTGCTTTTATGTTGGAGGTATATCCTTGTATTATATATTTAATTGCTTCCCATTAGGGGGCACCTGACATCTGGGGCAATAAAAACTGATGTAATGTCGTCGGCTGCATGTTTTATACCCCTGACGACCTGATGTAATGGAAGAAGGGACAGCAACCGACGCAGGACCCAAGACTTTGTTAATCAGGCTGACTGAGGGCTACTACAAGCAGATAACCCAAATGTAATGACTGCAACAGTGAATACACTCGAACATCTACATTTATGGTAAGTGTACACAACTGTACTTTTTCTATATCCAGTCAAAAGTTAATACATATCCACTGGAAAATTAAACTTGGCACATGCTGCGACATTGCAGTTAATACAGACTTTGGCACCTGTTTATTTAGAAAACATCTTGGTAAGTAAGTATAAATTTGTCAGCATGTAGGATTATACAGGGCTGGCTGTTTAGCATTGTCAGCAGCATTATCATGGGCCTTGTTGCATGTTATCATGTCATCCTCCAGAAGTTGAGCACTAGTTGCTGGCCTTTTATTTCTCAACCCCTGAGTAAAAATATTGATGGATAAGATACCATCATGGCTTTAAGTTAGTGGACAGAGAGAAAGAGAAACATCTCTTGTCAGACTTTAGGTTTGGTAGTTTAGCCCAGAGTGTTAAGGCTGTGCACTTTTAATGAGCTTCATCCCATATTCCTGGGTTTGATTCCTTTAGTTATTACTATTTATCCTATTCATTATATCCTGAGTCGACTTATGGGTCCTCAAGCTGCTTGTCTACTCCAAACCTTTAAAAATAGTCCTCCAGTTTTGAGCTCCTTTAAGAATTTTTTTCTCATTATGTCTTAGTATGTGAAGATGCTTCATTTCATTTGCAGCCATTGTGATCAGACATGGATTTTCATACTCTGCAAAAGTTAAGTGTTCCTCCTCACATTTTTCTATTCTGCTGTTTAACATTTCACATTTTGTAACTTCTGTGACCATAGAATTCTCAAACCCCAATTTTTTTCTAGCTATGGAATGTTTTCTGCTTAGTTCGTTTCCCTTTCTTTGCAATGCAAGGTTACTGCAGTCTCCGCTGTTAGCTGTTTAAAAATAAAGTTAGATAATTA
Organism: Protopterus annectens; assembly: GCF_019279795.1. Lineage (NCBI taxonomy): Eukaryota > Metazoa > Chordata > Ceratodontiformes > Protopteridae > Protopterus > Protopterus annectens. Next base: position 332,543,275 of record NC_056740.1, on the reverse strand, counting down.
TATTTGAAAGTTGTTGTTGCTGTTTTGTTTTTTCCTAATTAACTACTTGGGTAGTTTGACTGTAGTCCTATTGTTTTACTATTAGTTTAAAAAAAAATTGTTCTGTATTTGACTGTGTTTGTGGTGTGTATGTGAAGTGTTTATGTTATGGACATAAACGGAAAGTAAAGCTTTTTAAAAGTGCCAGAAGTGTGGTTGTTCATCGTGTTACACTGCTGCAGTCATCACAGTTGGGTTATCCTGCCGACAGGCTGTCCCACAGTCGGCCAGAGTTCCAAAGTCTTGGTCTGACGTCGGTTGCTGTCACTTCTTCCCTGACGTCAGTGTGCCAGGGGTATATGATAAGCATCTGACACCATTTTCTTCAGTCTTTCTTGCCGCGCGGTGCCCGAAGCAGAAGCAGTTCGCAAGTGCCGGTCGGCCGACTCCTGAGATTTTCAAAGTCGAATTTCAGATCCGAAGTCTTCAATAAAGCTAAGTACCCCATTGGGGAAACCTTTTTCTTGCCTCAGACCGATGTCAGAAAAAGTTAATAATTGTATTTCTTGTGGGAAGCAAATACCTCATAAGGACTTCCACTCTTACTGTATTCCATGTCTAGGCCCTGATCATGACATCACTAGCTGTCGGTTTTGTGCTAGATTTAACAAACGTACTATAAAAAGACGTTTTGATTTTGCTTTACACTACTTTGGCCGAAGGTTCAATTATACTATGCCGTCGGATCAGCCGACTACATCAATACCGAAAAAACACAAAGACAAGGATAAAGACAGGCATCCGAGGTCCAAAACCGACGACAAAACCTCTTCTAAACCAGTCGCCGGTTCTCAGTGAGGCACTTTCGCAGCCCCTGACACCTGCTACCTCAGAGCCACAGGCCGCTTCCGACTCCCACGTGGAGACATCTAGGCCTCTGGAAACTCAAGGTATTGGGCCTACGGAAACAAATCCCTCAGATGGGTCCGGATCTGCTGAGCAGGCATCAGCTTCTAAGGGTATTTTCAGACCTTCACAACTTACCATTAAAACAACAGCCAAGGCAAAGGTACCATTAAAGACAAAGAAACAAGTACAGCATTCTCCTGGACAGTCCTCCATGCCTAAGAAACAGATGCTTAAAATGGCCGAAGACCTCATTACTCTAATCAGGGGTTCTCATCCCCCTCATGAGAAAAGGCCTAGGCAGGATACAGACTATGACTCCTCTGATCAGGTTTCCATTTCCTCTGATTCCTCTTCAGACCAGGGATACTCTCTGCCCCCTATGAGGACTCCGATGCTGAAGAATCTATCCCTTCAGCCTCTCCTCCTGAGAATTATTCTTTTGGGGAAACTTTACATACCATGAGGGAGCATTTCCATTGGGAAAGTCAGGATTACTCATAATCCAAAAAAAGGCTCAGGGATTTCCTCTTATTGCCTCAGCACAGGCCCCTGGCTATTCCGCCTGTGCTAGATATTGTGGATGATGTGTTCTCTGAATCCAGCTTATCTCCTGACTCTTTGTCCCCTGCTCCAGCCAAGCCAGGTAGGTATTATAGAGTCCCTGACTCTCACAAGTTTCTTTGCAAAAACCCTTCTGCTGATCCAGAAACTATTTTCCAGGGTCCAAAATGGGTTAAGGCTTCCATTGTAAAAACTCCAGTACCCTCTGACAGAGATTCCAGAGCTTTGGATAGATGGGGGAAGAAAGTGTACACGTCTGCAACTTTAGCAGTTAGAGCTTTAAATTGCCAGTTTCACATGCTTAAGTACCAACAATATTTAATGGCTCAGTTAAAACAGAAAATGCTTGCAAGCTCAGAAGCTCCTGACTGTAAATAAATGCAGGATTTATTGCATGCAGTTGTACAGGTGGGAAAACATACTCTGCAATGTGGTTTTGATTCTTTAGAGGCCTCTTGTAGAGCCGCAGTTACAGGTTCTGTTATTCGAAGACATGCTTGGTTAAAAGAACAGAGTTTCCCTGATCATGTTAAGGCAAAATTATTGGATGCTCCTTTACAGCATGATACATTGTTTGATGTTAAGGCAGAAGAGGTGTTAAAGAAAATGGAGGACAAAGCTAAATCTATGCAAACAGTCTAGGATTTCTTACAGGTACAGCACCTCGGTTTAGCAGAAATTGGCCAACAAAGAATTGGTCCTTTCCAGTGTCAGACAGGCCACAGAGAGGCAGATACAGACGCCCAAGAGGCAGATCTCAACCCCAAGGCTCAAACAGACAACGACAGTGGGGCACCACAACCCCAAAAGAAGGTGAGGACAAGTCTCAACCTTACAGGAAACAGTCACAATGACTTTCCTCTTCGTACGCCAAGCACGTCCCTTTTGGAAGCCCCCTTAGGGGGAAAACTAGCACTTTTTTCTCAAAACAGGCAAACAATCACCCAAGACAAATGGGTTCTGAATATTGTGTCTCAAGGTTACAGACTCCACTTTCAAACTTTACCAAAGCTAAAAGGAATGCCAGACCTGCCACAAAATCAATGGGAAGAGGCACAAAAACAAATTTCAGCCCTCATGGACATGAGAGCTATTCAAAAAGTACCACAACAGGAACAAGGACAAGGATTTTACTCAAGACTCTTCCTAGTCCCCAGAAAGGACAAAGCCTGGAGGCCCATACTAGACCTTTCAATTCTGAATACTTACCTGGATATTCCGAAATTCAAAATGTTGACATTACAGCAGCTTCTACCCATGCTGGGCAAGAAGGCTTGGCTTGTTACTCTGGACCTCAAAGAGACATACATGCATGTCCCTATCAGACAAAATTGCAGAAGATACCTCATATTCAAAGCTGGTACAATGCACTACCAATTCTCTGCACTGCCCTTTGGCTTATCTACTGCACCCAGGGTCTTTACAAAGTGCCTGGCACCAGTAATTGCATTTTGCAGACAAAAAGGAATTCAAATATATACATACCTGGACGACTGCCTCATTCAAGCAGAGACAAGGGAAATTCTTCTATAGCATCTGGCATTTGTGAAAAAGTTGCTAATTTCTCTAGGGTACACAGTAAACGAAAAGAAGTTAAAACTAGTGCCCTATCAACAGATTACATTCCTGGGTGCCAGCTTAAATACAATGGCCCAGATGGCTTACCTCACGCCAGACAAACAAGTTCAACTAACTCAATATTTTCAATTACTGGCAAAAAAGTCCCATCTCCCTGCAAGAAAAATTCTGCAGGCCCTGGGATTCATGGCATCCTGCATACTACTAATACCATATGCCAGACTGCATATGAGGAAATTACAATGGTACCTAAAAAGTGTTTGGACTCAACACTCTCACAGTTTAGAAGCAGTAATACCAATGATTCCCTGCCTACAACAGGAGTTTCGATGGTGGGCACATGCATGTCACCTAAACAAGGGTCAGCCTTTTACCCAACCCACAGCCAGGCAAACTCTAACAATAGATGCTTCAGATTACTCAACACTCTCACAGTTTAGAAGCAGTAATACCAGTGATTCCCTGCCTACAACAGGTGTTTCGATGGTGGGCACAGGCATGTCACCTAAACAAGGGTCAGCCTTTTACCCAACCCACAGCCAGGCAAACTCTAACAACCGATGCTTCGGATTACACCTAGGGAGCACACATGGCAGGAAAATGAATTCAGGGCAAGTGGACCACAGACCAAATGCATCTTCACATCAATCAAAAAGAGATGTTGGCTGTTCAAAATGTCCTAACAGCTTTCAAGGACCTTCTGCATCCAGGACAACTATTACTAAAGACAGACAACACCACAGTAATGTGGTACATAAACAAGCAAGGGGGCACTCATTCTTATCCCCTATGCAGGCAAGCCATGACCTTGTGAAACACAGCTCTAACGTACCAAGTTCACCTGCAAGCACAATTCCTGCCAGGAAAGAAAAATACTCTGGCAGACGACCTAAGCAGAAATATCATGGACCCTCACGAATGGAAATTGTATCCACAAATCTTCAGCATGATAACGCAAAAATGGGGATGCCCAGACATGGATCTTTTTGCCTCCCCACTGAATTGCCAACTACAAAAATTCTGCACAAGGACTTATCATAAACAAGCATGGAAAGTGGATGCTCTTCTGTTCAGCTGGAAAAACCTAAAAGTTTATGCCTTCCCTCCACTGTCTCTCCTTTCAAAAGTACTCCTAAAAGCCAGACAAGAAAAACCACAGATGATCCTGATTGTTCCAGACTGGCCACGCCAGCACTGGTACCCTATCTTACGGAACTTGGCTCAGGGCCCACCATGGATTTTGCCCCAAATTCCACATCTTCTGACTCAACAAAACAATCAGATCCTGCACGGTCAGCTCAAAACCCTAAACCTGGCCGCATGGCAGATACTTTAGTCAAACAGGCAACACCTCTCTCTAAAGCTGTTATGGATGTCATTTTGGAGGCCAGGAGGCCTAGCACCAGGAAAGCTTACTCAGAAAAATGGAAGAGATTCTGCGCCTGGAACTAGGCTAGAAGCCTTGACCCTCTTGTTCCAAACATTCCTCAGATTTTACAATACTTAACTGAGATGCTGGACAGAGGCCTATCCTTTTCATCAATTAAGATCCACGCCACTGCCATTTCAGCACATTACACCACAGATCCTCCTTTATTCTCTCATCCCTTGCTAAAGCAGTACCTCAGAGGGGCTAAAAACATAAGACTGCCCCGGAGAGCACCAACACCAACTTGGGACCTCAATTTCGTTTTGGAAAAACTGACCCTACCACCTTTTGAGCCAGCCAATACAGCCGAGCTAAATGTTTTATCATGGAAAAAAGCTCTGCTCCTGGCAGTAACTTCTGCACGAAGAGTCTCAGAGCTACAGGCATTAATGGCAGTGGAACCTTTTATAATTTTTCATCAGGACAGGGTATCTTTAAGGACAAACCCTACCTTTATGCCAAAGGTGGTATCTAGTGCGGCTCTTAAGCAAACCATCCATTTGCCAACTTTTTATCCAAACCCCAAGAATAAAGGGGAGAAACTTCTGCATTCTTTGGACATACACAGGCAGCTACACTTCTACTTGGACAAAACAAAAGCTTTCAGGAAAACTGAACAACTCTTTGTAGCATATGCTGCAGGATCACAGGGCAAGGCTATCTCAAAGCAGACTATATCAAAATGGATAGGACACTGTATTCAGTACTGCTACACACAGCATGGAAAATCAGTCCCTAATAACATTAGGCCACATTCCACCAGGGCAACAACCACTTCAACAGCCTTTCTCAGAGGAGTACTTACCAAGGAAATTTTGGAGGCTGCAACTTGGAGTTCAGTGCACACCTTTACCAAGCATTACCACCTGCCTCTTTACTCTAAATCCAGAGCAGGATTCACCACTTCAGTTCTGCAGGGCCTCATAGCCAATCCTATCTCTTTATAGACCAGCCACCCAACCTTAGCTTTGGGATTCTACCCAAGTGTGATGACTGCAGCAGTGTAACACGATGAACATAGTACAGTTTTGTACCTACCATAAATGTAGATGTTCGAGTGTTCACACTGCTGCAGTCCAGGTTACCCTCCCTTCATCCCCTCTGAACTAACTGGACTTATCTATACCTTTCTATCCTATACAACCTTTGGGGTGTATTTGCTGGTAACTGAAGGTATTGTTTTTATTTTATATGTATATTTTTGATTAGCAATATGTATTGCCTACCTACTTGGGGGCATCTGACATCTGGGGCAAGAAAAACTGAAGAAAATGGTGTCAGATGCTTATTATATACCCCTGGCACACTGATGTCAGGGAAGAAGCGACAGCAACCAATGCCGGACCAAGACTTTGGAACTCCGGCCGACTGCGGGACCGCCTGACAGCAGGATAACCCAAGTGTGATGACTGCAGCAGTGTGAACACTCGAACATCTACATTTATGGTAGGTACAAAACTGTAATTTGTAAAATCCCACCCCATGACCCCCAGAAGTTTTGTGCGATCTGCGTGGGAGTGGAGCATCTATCTGCGGATTGATTCATTTGCAAGGCTTTTGGGCCCAGAGCTCATTTTAGATTGGAAAAACAAATTAATAATCAAAAGGTCATTGCCCTGAATCCAGAGGCGGAAAAAAACACAAAGGTCTGACAAAGAAAAGCATACTGAGAGACATAAGGCTAGAGGAGCAGACTGTCAAAAGAGAAGACACAAAGATTTGCAACAGTCTTCATCTCCAAGTTAACTTTTTCATCAACACCATTGTGCTGTCCAGTTTTGGCTTCACAACTGTCTCATTCCAAAACAAATTCTCAAAGAAACTGTTGTCCAGAACCTCGTGAGAGGGAGTTGCCTCAAATTCCAACTCATCCTGCTTCAACCTCTCTAGTCTGAGCTTTCAGGTCTTACAGAAGTATATTTAAAGCAGATCTGGATCACATGATGCAGGCCTTTCTCACAGCACACATAGAGATGAGAATCCTCTCATCACCTTCAGCATCAAGGGTTGATAGAGTCGACCCAGCATCCCTTGTATTAGCTATTTTCCCAGTGCGTGTTTTGGCAGCAGTGATTATGAAGCCAATCCTAGACCTGAAGTCTGTTCCTTTAGTGCCAACTCTAGTCTTTGGCTTGGCACTCAAGGAATCCAGGATACTTCAGTCCAAGATTCTCAGAGCTAAGTTTGTCCTTGGACCAACTACCCAATGCCATATCTTTGCCACTTTTATCAGAGTTGTCATATATGGTACCTTGTTGTCAGAGACCTCTACCTTGGAGTCTTTGGCACCAGTCCCCTCCTTGAAGCCTTCCACCTTTTCCATTTTTGGTTACCCTCCTTGGTACTGCCTGTTTGTCCCATGGGAGGAGCAAATCTGGTTACTGAGGTTGAGGTTGGCATGGCTTTTCGGGTTATGGGATGGATTATTTCAACTCCATCAAGGTTAGACATTTAGACTTCTATAAGGGCAGCTCCACCCTCTGAGTCTTTTTAGAGCAGAGAGTTAGGCCTCAAATGTACCACTGAATAGCAGGAGTCCTCTGATACCCTCCAGCCTAGACATCAAGAAAGAAGAGGCACGTTGCCCCCCCCCCCAAATCAGACTCTGTCACTTCAATCACTGACTGAGGATTGAGAGTGTTCCCCCAGTTCCGTCAGGAAATTCACCAGTTTCAGTCAAGATTTGTTTGTCTTTGTTGACCAGGAAAGTTTGACTGGGCAGACCCTATTTATAGCGGATGGTTAGGGAGAAAAGCTCCATCACAGTCCATTTGTGTTAACAAGTGAATTTCAGACTGTTCTCTGAAAAACAACAGTTACATTTTTCATAAAAAAACACATAATTACAAAACAGGTTTATATAGTAAAGTATTTACATTAACAGTTATAAGCCTGTGTAGTTCATGTAGCTCTAAAATCTTGCAGGAAGTAAATGGATTGATACTGTAGAAGGGAAAATGTAAAAGAAGTTTAGTGTTCTTACCTTTCAGAAAAGAAAGTTTTGCAAGGACTTCAAGATACATAATGAAGTAAGTTATAAAATATGTAGAAGAGTAGATAGTAGTAGTGTATAGGGTAATTGTTATAGAATATAACAGAGAGCATATGGTATAGGATTAGTTTTGTTTAGGCTGCCTCTTCCAAATTGGTATATCTAGAAGGTTTATAACTTGGGTATACAAGGGGGAGAGCTGTGGATGGGAGCAATTAGTAAAAGAAAAACTTAAGAAATGTTTAAGAGAGGGGTAAAAATGGGTGTATTGATTCAAGTGCAGGGAGGAAAGTTGTGAGGTGTGTAATGATTCAAGCAGAGGAGGGCAAAAAGTAACAGTTGTTAAAGCGGTATGCATTTTTAAAAGGCATTATTGCTGATTTGCTACAATAAGTATCATCCCAGGATACAACTTAATCCCGAGACATTACTGTACAGTTGTTGCATCACACACATCCCATCTATTGGTATTTTAATCTAAAAGCAGTCAAGTTTGAACAAACATTATATAGATGATTGTTGCTTTGGTGTTACCCAATAATGAAAAAGAAGTTAAAAAAAAAAAAAAGGTAATTAACCAGATTTATTTATTTATTTATTTAACATTTTGTTTACCAGGAAAGTCTGACTTGGAACAAAGCCAATTTTCAGCGGAGGCCCAGGGAGAAACGCTCCAGACACATGTCTTTGTAACATGGAAGGAAACCGGAGCACCTGGAGGAACCCCACATGAATGCAGGGTGGACATGCAGATTCCGCACAGAAGGCATCCCAGCCGAGAATCGAACAGGAGAGCCTCTTGCTGTGAGGCGACAACGCAACAGCTGCACCACTGCACCATCCAGTTGAACAGTGCACATTTGCACCAGCTCAGCTGAAGTCAAGAAGAGAATATTGCTGCAGATCTTTCATAAATTGTAATTTGCTATGCACCATGTTTTTCCTTGATGATTTTGGTAATTTTTTGTGATGGACAACACAACTGATCATTAACGTTGCAGAAGTAAAAACACCCTCAGATGATGTCATCAGCGGTAGGGAAGGTAACATCCTGTCGTGTTAAGCAAGTCTGTCCTGCCTCTGACTAGTAATGAGTTCTACCACCGTTGCCATTTTCTTATTGCTTGTACATGAAAATTCAATGGTGTTTCTTTCTTAAAGCAAAACATAATGTTTCTGTGAGTGAGATCACCAGATTTGCATAGAAAGACAATGTCAGTTACATCGGAGCTACAGTGCTGAAAAGGAGAGACACTTCTTCAAGCTGGTAAATTGGAACACAAATTGATGTGAGGAGAGTTTATTTTGCAAACCACTGCTTCTACAGGGATTCCAACTTGGGAGCTTCTTTGCCTTCTTCTCCTTGTCCACAGTAGCCTCCGCTTCACATAATGTGTTACAGAAGAAATGAACTAGCTAATTGTTTGGATAGAATGATGGTTTAATATTTTTTGGCTGCTGGACTGCTGTTATTGCACCCATTTAGTTTTATTTGCTGCTGTTTTTAAATTATTTTGAAATTCTAGTCAGTTCCTTTACTGTTTATGTATACCACACTTTTTAACATAGGTGGATTTCTTTTGTCTGTCAGTGATCAGAAAGATGCAGGTTTTGTGTTTGTGTGACATCTTCCCCCTCTAATTCATAGTTTAAAAATCTCTGTATTAGTCCTAGACTGTGTTCTGCAGCTATGTTCTGTGACTAGGTGCATGGTAGTATGAAACTTTTGATGATAAAGCCAGCTCTGTGGTGTACAGGGCTGTCACACTGACTAAGAGTTAATCAGCCTGAGTTAATTAGTGACTATAGTGCATGTAGATGCTGACAGGGAAGATGGGAGTTACTGGTGTCTGTCAGCTTGTTTATCCTGGAGGGGGAGGTAGCTATGATTTTACACATGGGTGACAATGTCTGAGAGCACTTGGTGTTACCTCCATGGAGTGTGAGCATGTGTGTTTGTATGTAGCCCTGACAGCATGAGGATGCAGCCTTCCTATGGCTGGCGGTAGCTTCAGAGCTAATAAACTGTCTTGAGAGTCTACGGTGCTGTTAAGAGGGAGGCTAGGCTGCCCAAGCAGATCTGAAAGCTGTTTCATTCCTACAACCTGACTTACCGTAGGGGGAATGAATGGACTGATAAGGCACCCCAGGCAGGAATGAATGGGTCACAGGTCTCTCGCCTAGCCTGGGAATGCCTGGCTCTCACCTCCCGGTGGAAAGAATGGGCTGTTTGGGTTAAGGTAGGTTCAATGGGGGATTAAAAGCTTCTGATGAGGACTGGCTTACAGAGTGTAGCACGTGGAACTTTGGCTTGGGATTCAGATATGATCTGAAAATGTACATCTGACATAAACATGGAATTAACAACACTAGCAGTAAACCATAAAGAGATTTTTGAACCGTTGCATTTTTTAAATATTCGCATTAATTTGTCACTGTCTGAAAAAAAAAGTAACATTATGTGCTAAGCACCAGGTTACAGATGGAAGTGTGTGAAAAAATGCCTGTGAGGTAAACACTTTAACCATTATGACAGCCTTTGTGTACAAATCCAGTTTAACGGCACTGTCATTTTTTTTGTTGTTACTTATTAAACTAGGCTGTATAGACCACTTGTAATTGAATACTTCATTGTTTTGTGAACCTTCTAGAGTTAGCCATTTAATCACTCAATCAAACTATGCACAGATGTCCTTAAAATATTAAAATAAGAATGGTCTTACATCTGTTGTTTCATCTACACTAGCATGTTATTCTGGAGTGGTTTGGGTGGCCTTTTATGGTTTAAATGTTTTGATTTGGGAAATTCTGTTATTGTGTAGTTAATTTTGTTTCATTACTTGCTAGAAAAATGTTCAAACCTACTCAAAAAATGTTTGCAACTTTTTGTCTCCACTACCTGCTGATCTCAGTCAGGCCATTTGTTCCATACTGAGTGAGAGCCAGTTGAGCGTGATCATCCAGGCAGCCATCAAAGATTTTTCTGTTTTTGCCTCATTCCTAACCTACTGCACGCCCAACAAGGTGCTTTGGAGGAGCATGCAATGGACTGTCCATGGTAGATGTTCTCACACTTCTTAAGGAGGTGCACACTCCAAACAGCCATGCCTCTCCCCCTGTGACATTAGAGGTAGTCCCTGCATTTTCCAGCAGGAGACCACACCATCATTTGTGCTCTAGTATAGCAGTGGGCTCCTGAGCTATTGTATGCTTTGCTCCTAATTCCCAGATATTTGCAGAAAGTGATAAGATGCTTAACTACCATGATCCACATTGTCCCCTGTTGGCCCAGGCAAAAATTATTTCCCCTTGTAAGGCCTTGTTTTGGGGACCCCCCCATAGCACACAAATGCATCAGATCTGTCAGATCTGAGATCCAAAATAGGATAGTCTCTCTTTCCCATCCAGGAAGTCCCACTACAATCTCCACAACTTAAAAGTGACTGCTTGGTTTCTCTGCTTCCAATAATGGTCAATAACCAAGCTTTAGCATCTGACGTAGTTAGGATTCTGTCTACCTCTCTAAAGGAAACCAGTTGCAAATTGTATTGGCAGAGTGGAGGCATTTTATGATCTGGGCATCTTCTCAGGATACTGCCCCCTTCTTTGCGCATATCCCAGATATTTTGTACTTCTTGGCTAACATGTTCAACTCGGTTCCAGCTTCTGTGCAGTAAAAGTGCAGTCAGCAGCCATTTCCAACCTTCATGTTGGTCAGGAATCCTGATACTTGGCTTCTCCTAAACTTTGAAAGGCCTTTCTCAAAGGGGTATTTCTACTCCAGTCCCCAATTAAGGAACCATTATCTCCATTGATCTTAGTTTTGTGCTAGTAGCCTTAAAACTTTGAACCGGCATCTTTCACACCATTCAAGTTTCTGTCTTGGAAAACCTTGTTTCTGGTGGCTGTCGCATCTGCAAAGAGTATCTGATTTACGTGCTCCATCTTCTTCAGTCCCTTATTTGTTTTTTTCATAAAGTGTTTTTCTTTGAACCATTCTCCGTTTTCTCCCCAGGGTGGCTTCCAAGGCAAACATAAACCATTTGATTCACTTACCAGTCTCTTTTCTAAATCATTCAATTAAAGGTGCATATATCCTGCATACCCTGCATAGGCAATTTAGATTTTACCTTTTCAGAATCCAATCTTTCTGGAAAGATTTGCAGCTCTTTGTCTCTTTTGATGTCAGCAAATTGGGCTCATGAGTGTCCAAAAGTCACCTTGTCTAGGTGGCTTTCTGTTTGCATTTCTCATATTTACTCAAGTTATAGTAACCATTAGCATGCAAGCCAAAGGCTTGCTCCACCAGATTTGTTGCTACTTCAGTAGCCTTCTTTAGAACTTCCTCAGTTGACAAGATTTGTGCAGCTGCAACATGGTCAAAATTGCATGTCTTTGTAAAGTGCTACAAATTAGTTACTACAGCAATGTCTAGGGCTTCTTTTGGAGCCACTGTCCTCAGTGGTCTTCTGTTATGATGCTACCCAGGTATTTTATAGCTTGGAATTCTGCCGCATTAGTCAGATCGGAAGAGCAAAATGAGTAGGCTGTGGTAGCTATGTTCTTACCGCAACTGTTGATCTTTCATTCACATCTATCTAATATGACAGCCTTCCATTCATTCACCCTATTGATTCACCACTTTGTAAGACCTGAAGGATATTTCCCCTTTGACATACTCTGCCTTGAATCCTTTTTCAATTTTAAGCACCAGACTCAATCTGAGGTATCTCTGCACACTAGGACATGATGGGGAAAAAATTCTTAACTGGGCTTAAGACTAGAGCACTAGGTTTGCTGAGCCAAATCCAACAAGAGGCCTGAGGACCCATAAGTCAAACCGGACACACATGAGTGGAAGGATCAAGTTATAACTACCATATGTGTGCTTTTCGAGCAAGTCACTTAACTAGACTATTGCTTCCTGTTCATCCCATGAAGAGGCACTTACGCCTGGTGTGTGTTATTCAGTTAAAAATGAAATAGAGTAAGGAGTTGTTTCAGTGTATCTCTAGATCACCTATCAAAACATTCTTTCCATTTGTAGTATGTTAAAGCAGCTTTACTAAGGAGTAGACTTGGAAGATCATGGTGATAGAACTGTAATGAGGTGGGTTACTATCTCTCGTTCTTTCTTTGTACCGCTGCAGTATCTTGTTTGTTGTAGCAGTTTGCCCAATGTTGTCTAACATCTATCTTGATAAGGTAAGAATAGTTAAAATATGGCAAATACGTTGGTCTATTGAGTTCATGTCCCTCCTTCTGAAACAGGCCAGGGCTGTACTCCAGCCTTTTTTCCACATTCCGAAAAGGATGAGAGATTTTATTTGACCTTGGACTTCAGTGACTGTAGCACACCTGATATATCAATTTCTGGATTGTAATCCCGGAGGAGATCATGCCTTCCCTGTCTCAGGATTCCTGCATGGTGTCACTTGACATGTGGACACTCTCTGGAATTATTACTGGTTGGAGTCAGAAAAAACTATTCCTTTGGTTTAATATTGGTGGACACCAGTTTAATTACATAGATCAGATGTCCTTTTCATTCTCCCTTACTTATGGGTTACGGATCTGGCTCATCCATATACAGTAGACTTTGGGTCCAACTCTCAAGCTCCTCCCTTTGCCCATAATGCTCCACTCCACCCATATTGCCCCAGATCTCATTTGCTACCGTCATGGTTAGACGCAGGGTTAGAAGGGTGGCCTAATGGTTAAGGTGTTTGCCTTATAAACACAAGTTGCAGGGTTTGACTCTCACAAGGGATAATTGGCTAGGCTTAAAATGGCTCGCAAGGGCAGTTAGCCTAGTACTAATCTATGAACCTATGTTTCGCTCTCTACCATTTATAAGAAAATTTTATTAAAATTTTTCTCTTTTTACATCTTTAAATTTTTTACACTTTAAATATTTTCCTTAATACTTTCCTCTTAGCTTCGCTGGCATTAGGAATATCCTGTTTTTTCTACTAAACTTTTAGTAATCTTTCATACCATTGTTGGTACTCTACCTAAAATGTAAACTAGGTAATTCTTATAATTACCATAGTTGGTAACCCTTTTCTGTTTTCTTCTTTTTCAAAAAAAAAAAACCTTTATTGTTTTATACTTTACAGTTTATGTTAATTTTTCCTTGCTGTCTTGTCTGATAAACCTGTGGGTTTTAAGAAATGCATTTCCTGTGGGCATAAGATCCCCAACTCAGAGCCCACAAGGAGTGCATTTTTTGTCTTGGACCCAAACATTTAGCTACAGCCTGTAGAGTCTGCTCTACTTTCAATCCTAGAGCATTGCCTGACAGGCATAACAAATTAATATTGAAAGGTTTGCTTCCTGTTATTTCACTTTCTGGGGCTCAAACCCCTTTAAAAACTAGTAGAGCAGCTTCTGTAGAACACAAGAAAAGGTCTCCTCTGAAGTCTCCAAGGTCTTCATCAGAGCCTAAGGAAAAAGCAAGAAAGATTATCCTGGTCCCTCAGCCTTTGAGTTGATAGAAAAGGCTTTTTCTCTGCAGAGAGACCCATCTTCTTGTATTTGGATCCTTCCCCTTTACTCTCATCAGTTCCGAGCTCTGACTCAGTCAGGCCTATTCTGCATGGACAGCCAGTTCCAGTAGAGGAACTTCCCATCTCTTCCGACACCTCTCCAAATCTTCGCATGGAAGAGGATGTGTAAGAGGAGACACCTAGGGAAGTCTCTCACAGAAGACACCAATTTTGATGAAGTGGAGGGATCCCCCAAATCACCATCGGATGACATCTCCTTTGGAGATATTCTAGAAATCCTGAAGCAGAAAGGTGGTTGATCATCCCAAACCCCTTCTCCTGAAGAATGTGTTCTTTGACTCTTTTGGTTCTGGCCCAGCTACATCTTGGGTTGCCCCCCCCCCAGCAGATGAACTTATTGATGTGGTTTCCCACTGGGCATGAAAGGAGCTGGATGCTGTCAAGCCCATCCCTAAGCACTCTGGCAAATTTTTAGCCCCACCTGCAGACCATACCTCTCAGCCTGGAAACTTCAAAAATCTGGACAAGGTTCATGAAAAATAGGTACAAATTTGTGTGCTGATCAACATAACATTTGCATACATAATTATGTAACCCCACCCACTCCAATGGGATTGTGGGATAGCAACATTCAAATGCAGACTGAAGAACAGATAACCAAAATATGCCACCAGAGTCCCCCTGCAGCCATTCCAGTGTCCCATTACCTGGCTATTTCGCCCCATTTATCATGAACAGAAGATAAAGACAGCAAACCAGTAAATCCACAAGAAAGCTTACACCAGGTGTAGTGCAGCAAGCAAAAATGTAGTCCAAGCATACCTCTCAAGTGTACCTCATTACGAGGAAAGTACCTCATTTGGGGTCTTAAAAAGTTCATGTTCCTGGAAGTTCCTCAAAGTTCCATATTGAAAGACTCTGTGACACATTCAGTGTTAGGAATTTTTTAAGTGAAATCCATTGTAAATATAAATGAATCATATTAATTCATTAGAAGATCTTTATAAGTAAAACCAGCATAGTTTAACCATCCTATGACCTTCCTAGTTGAAGTTGTTAGTAAGCCATTAGTATGTGTTCCACATTTTGCCCATTTGTTCCACATTATGAGGGCTAGTTCCTCATTTTGGAGATGGAGGGTTGAGAGCTATGAGTCCAGATTCAAACACAATGCAGCAAACAACAGTGATGCAGCAAGCAGAGATAAATCCAACTTTGAACTCCAAGTTTAATCCAAATTCAAAGCATAAGCACTTTTGTCCCTTAAAACATTAATACAGGAACGTCATCAGACAAAGTACTTTACATTCAGCTTCCTTTTAAAGGGTAAAACTTGTGACCTCACTTCCTCTCCTCCATTCATCTGCAAAAAAGTTTTTAAAAGGCCACTGTTTCTTTTAAAAAAATAAAGTACACACAGTAAGAAACTACATGCATAAAACCACATAAATAATTCCATGCTATACAAATACAACACAATAAAGAAGTTACATTTATAAAATCACATAAATATTACTATAGTTTGTCATGTAATCTAAACATGAAAAACAGTTGTTTTAAAATCCTAAAATGCAAAAAGAATATTTAAGCCATCAAACTCTAGCCTTCTGAATGTGTTGATAAATAATTAAGGTATTAAATATTGGACGTTTAATATTTAGCAATATCAAATCTTATCTTTTCAAAGCTTTAAGTTTTAATAAACTGGAAATTGACTGGCTGTCATTCAAGCCTGGCCAATGAATATAGTTTAGTCAGATTTGCCAACTTAATTCTGCTTTCTCCAGTAAATAAGGCCCCATTTATCATAAACACTAATGTGCATACTGCTTTACTTTTACAATTATTACTTGGATTTTATTTTTACATTTTATAGCACAATGCACAAACACTGCTCGACATCTGCTAAACAAAGCAATACTGGCTCACAATGAAAATATTCTTAGCATTAAAACTTCTCTGCCCTTGAAACTCACATTCATTGAAACAGCTTTGAAGCCCATACCACATTTGTTAGACTTGGAGCGCATTTTAAATTTATTGTTTGAACATTTTTCCAGTAGGCAATGAAACAAAATGCGTGAACCAGTAATGACAAAACTTCCCAATTCAGAACATTTCCATAATAAAAGTCTACTTCCATGCACACGCGTGCACACATATATATTATATATGAAAATAGAATGACAGTAGTGTAAGCCATGGGCATCTTGCACAGCTTCTAGAACTTAATTTTCAATTTCAGTTTTTTGCTTGACTTACTCTGATTTGTGTTATCAGACCAACTCAATAGCTGTAAATGCACAACAAAATAAACTAGGCAAACTGCATGTTTTAAGACTTCCAATATTAAGTCTAAGTACTGACAAACCTTCTACATTCATCCTGAAGCATCAAAACTATCGTAATCTAGGTGCTGTTAACTGGCCTCTCTTGCTTCTCCACTGTCTGAAGTAGAAAAATGTGTTTTATCTTGAGTGTTGGAAAATGTACTGTACTTGTTTAAAAATATTTTCTTATACTGCAACACAGAACATAATTTGGATTTTCTGTTCCTGAATTTGGGTTAACAATATTTGTTGCTCTTTCAACTGATGGCACAAATGCCCTTGTGCATGACATTTTCTCACTTCTGTAAGTTCTATTGTATCTGTAGCTACATCTTTGACTTGTTACACCTACCCCCCTTTAAAAGTACAGCAGCACAATATAGTATCAGCAGTGCATCTGCATACTGTGGAAGTAAAACCCACAACCTTCTGCATCAAAAGCAAACATTTAACCTGTTATGATGTTAACAATGCAAGCAAACTCTGCATAAGCAACACTAAACTCCTCTTCCCCCCAAAGCTCACAGCCCCTTGTAACATCCACTCAACACTCAACTGTATCTCTCAACTTTGCAGAGCAAGAAATCTGGAAAAAGCCAAAATTTATGGGGGGGGGGACAAAATCCCAAAAACCAGGGACACATTTTAAACATTGCTTTTAGAATTTTGGAGAGTTGCTAGAATAAAATGTTGTGTTACCACCATGCATTTTACTGCCAAGTCTTGAACCCAGGATCCTGTGCACTACAGTCAGAACAACATACCACTATGCCAAATCAGCAGCTTCCTGAAAGATTTGAAGACAAACTTAAATGGCTATCATTTAGTGAATTCAGTTCTCACTTTACACCATAGCTTTCAACCTCTTCGCACAAAAAAATGGACACACACACACACACACACACACACACACACACACACACAATGACTCTCAGCTATTTTACTCGACTATTCATTTATCAACCTTTTGGGCAAACCAGTAGAAGCCATGAATATGTGATGGCTTATGCTTTAGCAACCCATTACGTGAGCAAACAGCATCACATATTTAGGTCATAGCAAACAAAATACAATGCAGACCAACATTGGACTGATCACAATAACACACGTTATGTAAGTAATCTGACATGAAGTAACAATTCAAGTCCTTCAGACTTTCACTGTGGTAATGCCATCTCCCAGGTTTGCTCTGTAACACCTATGGCACCGCAAGTTTTAACTACAGAACTAAGTGCCCTGCAAAACTTTTGTAAGTGATTTACCTTAAGTTTTAGTTTGTACTGTTGCAACAGCAGCAGTTCTCACACTGAGCTGCATAATAAATACCTCTCTGCCATCAAAAGTAAATCTGCGAGGAAGTCTTCTGCTTGTTCCTGCAGCCTCCATTCAAGCCACACACACTGAGCTGTGCTGCATAATAAATACCTGTCTGCCATCTAAAGTCTGTGAGGAAGTCTTCTGCTTGTTCCTGCAGCCCCCGTTCAAGCCGCGACATAATAAAGCAGCAGAAAGTCTTCTACTTGTTCCTGCAGCCCACATTCATTCTGTGACATAATAAATAAAGCCGCTGCATAAATCCATGAGGAAGTCTTCTGCTTGTCCCTGCAGCCTCTGTTCAAGCCATGACATAATAAATCAAAACAGCCTCCACATGATAAATACTCGTGGCTGCCACCATTCTCTTCTGCCGTGCTGGAGCAGCAGGAAATAAATGCACGTGAGCTTATTGCTCAATTCCAACAGGCTAGCCATCTGTTTCACAAACTGACGTCATCGTGCATGTGATGACATCAGCTCAAAACGCCATACTAAATTTTTAAAACAAAAAAGCCAGGAAATTAAGGGATGCCACTCTGGAATCATGTCATCCCATTATTTGGACCCCAAAACTCGGTAAAAACTGAGTAATTCAGTATGGTTGGGAGGTATGCTGCAGACAGACCCAACAGGAGCAGTGTGTCCCAGTAGATGCTACAGTGGTGACAGTAGTCACTAAAAAATAGCTAGCGCAGGAGTCCAGAGCATTGGACAGATTTGTAAAGTAACTGTTCGCCTCAGCTACTTTTGCTCTGAGATTGCTTAATTATCTGGCGCAATTTATTAGGCTTCAGAGAGATTTGACTAAGGAACTATGATTGAGTCCATGTCTGCTGAGGATTTCAAAAGAACCACCTCTCAACTGGCCACTCTTTTATCTATTTCAAATGCTTTGATGAGGTCAATCTCACACAGCTGAAGGGACCTCATGAGCAGCTGGTTCAGGCATCGCCATAAGGAGACACACCTGGATGTGGCTATGCAACTTTGCGGAGCCTTGTAAGATGTACTTTGTTAAAGCTCCATTTGATGGCACTTCTTTGTTTGGGCCATTAATGAAAGATATGCTTTCCCACAGCGGACAAGAAGGAAAGCCCCTGTCTGTCATAGGGATCAATTTTTCTAAGTCTGAACAGACCTTCTGTAGGAACCAGAGGGGCGTTAGTGTGGTTACATAAATCTCAGGGATCTTTCTAGGATTTGTATAGGGACAATTCTTCCAAAGGCAGAAAGGGAGCTTTTAATGGCAGATATTGCCCTAGAGGCAGAAGGGGCCCACAAAACCAGGACTTTAAAGATTCTTTTTGAGACAGGCCTTGTCAGCATTCCTGAAGTGTGCTGCATGACTGTTCTACTCTGGAGGCAGTTGGGGTTCTTTTCTCTTTGCACCTAGACACCTGGAAAAACATCACAAAAGATTCATGGGTGCTAAGAATAATATCAGGAGGTTATTATTTACCATTTTCTTTTCTTCCTCACTTTCAAAGGAAGAAACTTCCTGATGTTCCACCCAGTCAGAAGAAGGCAGCAGCACAAGAAATACAAAAGCTGATAGAAAAAAGTCACCCAGAAGGTCCCACTAGGCCAGATAGAATTTGGAACTTATTCACGCTTATTTTTAGTGCCAAAGAAAATGGTGGATCTCAAGCCCATTTTGGATCTAAGCAAATTGAACCAGTATGTAAAGAAAGTGAAGTTCCAAAGTCACTGTTCATGCCATTCTGGACGTGCTGTATAGATCTTCAGGATGTGTACTATCATATCAAAATAAACAAATGGTCCAGAAGACATGTCTGCTTTTGGCTGGAGCCCTTTTGATGCACAGCAGTCCCCAGGGTGTTTACCAAATGCATGGCAGTAGTCGCAGCTCACTTGAGACTGAAGGGATTCCAGGTGTTTCCGTATCTATATGACTGGCTGCTAACTGCTCCATCCAAGCAGCAACTTCAACATGCCAGGGACTATTTACTCCAGATTTGTGACACTTCAGGCATCACGATAAATCTTGCCAAATCAAAACTTGCACCAGTTCAGAGTTTGGAATTCACTGTGACATTTTTAAACACAACAACACATATAGCATTTTTGCCTCTCCACCACATTACTTCTGTTGGAAACCAGATTCAGGCTATCCTTTCCTATTCATCTGTCCCAGCAAGGTTAGTGCTTCAAGCACTTGGGCCAATAGCAGCTGCCGTAGTACCACTTCCTCTTGCATGTTTCTTTATGCAGGTTCTTCAGTGGACTCTGGCTGTACAGTGGTCCATTCTATATCAACCCCTGTCTTTTGAAGTAAAACTCACCCCAGTTTGCAAGTGACACATTCACTGCTGGATACAGTCAGACGATCTTTTTCTGGGCAGACCCTTTGTTGTACCGAACCCAGTGACCACGGATGCTTCTCAACTGGGGTAGGGGGCATTTCTTGGGAAGAGCTGACTGATGCATGTGGTCCCTCCAAGAGACCAAGTTGCATGTCAGTGTCTTAGAATTGAAAGCAGTCTTTTTAGCATTGCAGGCATTTTAAGATGCTGTTCCCTTGAGGACTACTTTAATTCAGACAGACATGTCTGTAATCAGGTACATCAGCAAGCAAGGAGGAACCCGGTTGTACCCCCTTTGCATAGAGGCCATGAGGGTTTGGGATTGGGCAATCTCATCAGACCACTTTCTAACTGGATGCACATCCCAGGAAAAAAACAACATGCTTGCAGACAAACTAAGCAGATCCAGTCTGATGCCTCATGAGTGGTCTCTCAATCAGTTGGTAGCAAATATGATTTTCAGACATTGGGGCCAAACTTGCTGTGTCCTATTTGCCGCTCCTCTCAACAAGTACAGCAAGTACTTCATGCTGATCCCCCTCAGGGGGAGTCACCGAGAGATGCTCTTCTTCACACTTGGCCCTTGGGTCACCTTTATGCGTATTCTCTTCCCTTGATTCCAAGATTTTGGCAGAAACCAAGCAGGCTGAAGAGCTAGTAATCTTCATTGCCCCCTTTCTATGGTCTCATCTTTGTTACCCTCCATGGATATTGGGGCCTAATCAATATCTCCTCTGTCACCCATCAGAGATTCAACTCCCCAACATTCAGGCCCTCAAGGTTACCGAATGGTTTCTCTACTTTCAGTAATAATTAGACAGTCCAGGCTCTCTTCCCCCATTCATGACATTATTTTGGCTTCTCAAAAGGATTCTACAAGAAAAAAGTTTATTAAAGTAAATGTAAAAGGTTCTCTATTTGGGCATCAGATAAGGACATCGATCCTTTTTTTGCACCAGTTACAGCTATTCTTCAATTTTTAACAACTCTTTTCAAAGATGGTGCTAGTTTCTCTGCAGTTAAACTTCCTTTCACAGCAATTTCAAATTTCCACACAGGGAATAAATCTTTTTAATCTTTCTTCTAGATTGTATAAAGCTTTTATGAAAGGCATTTTTCTTCTTTGACCTCCAATAAAGGATCCGTCACCACCTTGGGATCTTACTCCAGTACTTGAAGGTTTGACACAAGCACTTTGAACCTTCAGACAAATCTAACCTAAAGTTTCTGTTATGGAAGACTACTTCTTGGTAGCTATAACTTAAGCAAAAAAGAATTTCTGAACTCCGGGCTGTTTCAGCAAAACTCCTTACATTATTTTCCACAAGGATAAGGTTTCTCTGTGGATTAACCCTTATTTTTTACCGAAGGTAGCTTCTGATAATAACATTAACAAATCCATTCACTTTCTAGATTTTCCTAGTAAAGGAGAGTACATGCTACACCTCTTTGATGTACACAGACAACTAAGTTTTTACTTTCACAGGGCAGAATAGTTTATAACATTAGACTTTTTATGCTTTTTGTATCTTTCTCTGCTAATCGCCTAGGCAAGTCAGTTCTAAAGTTACCTTAGCTGAATGGATTACTGACTGTATCTCATGGATTTATTCTCAGAAGGTTGTGACATTACCAAAATCTCGCCAAGCTCACTCAACTAGATCTATGGTTACTTCATCTGCTTTTTGGTCAAGAAGGTCTGTTGATGACATTTGTGCAGAAGTTACATGGTCCAAGTCTCATACCTTTGTTTCACATTACAAATTGGACATCATATCCTTCCATGAATGAAGGCCACCCAATGTCAGTGTAGCTGGGGACTCTGTCCCATAAGTGAGGATAAATGAAAAGGACAAAATCAGATATACGTTATGTACTCACCATAACTAGGCATCTGTGTTGTCCTTTTTCTTTCTTCCTCAACTCCTCTCCCATCCATACCCCACCCATTTTCTTCTTCAGGAAGGACCTGTTATATTGTGTTTGGAACCTACAGTTCCAGGTTTGAGCCCTATCTTTTCAATCAGACTATATATGTTCCTCATCTATTATTGTGAAATAGAACAGCAAACTCGATCTGAAGCAATCGGGATGGAGTGAGGCATTATGGGTACAGGGAGGAGCTTGAGAGTTGAATCTGAAGTCTGTAGTATGCAACGGAGGTGGATCGAAGGATCTGATCCATAACCCATAAGGAGGAAAAATGAAAATGGACAACACAGATGCCTAGCTATGGTGAGTATATAACTTGTAATTCTTCCGTATGGTCAGTTCTCTGCACCCATTATATTCATCATGATGCCACTGCAGCAGAGGCTTTGAGGGGAACAATCTGTAATGTTCCTTTAACCAGATGAGTGACTCATATTGGTCCATCAAGGTACTTCCTGGTAACATCCTTGGTTTCAAACACTGGTAGTGTCCCTAAGCTGAGAGATGACTTCCCAAAGTCTAACTTTGAAAATTACTTTTTTCAGCTCAGTATTCTGCACTTCTGTATCTTATTCCTGTCCATGGGGTGTCCAAGGATTTTGTGGTATTGGCCTGTTGGGTGAGGTCACAGCAGTGAGTCCAGCCTCAGATATTCCTGTACCGACTAGAGTTAATGGTGATCACATTCATCACTCATCTGAGAATACCACTTCTTTGGAATTGTATTCCTGTCCATACAAAGCAAAGTACCATATTCAAATAACTGGATGAATGGTGGGACAGTTCAAAGTCACCCCTGGTTTAGCACCCTTCTCCCTTATGGACTGGTGGTCTAGCTAGGCAGTTGAGTACATTTTCTCTGAACATCCCTCTGAAAATCTGTAGCTCAAGAAGCACAGAAACTGTAAAGTTTATACTCTATACAGCTATATAAGTCATGCTTACCTGATAGAAATGCATCTATATAAATAGCATTTTATAATTATAAATGGCAACTGTTGACCATAGTGTGTCCCTTACTGAAGTGTATAGTGGAATAGGTATATTGAAGATTGAATACATTCTTTTAAATGATTTGTGGGTAGTGGGGGCAACAGCATGAGGTCTAAGTACACATTTAAAAATTTCTGGCTACACCCTTGCTTATGGATAGGGATAACTTGTTCATAGGTTAATACTAGGCTGTCCCCCCTTATGGGCCATTTTAAGCCTAGCCAAACGTCCCATCCCAGAGGTAGGAATAAAACCCTGTACTACCTTGTGTTCATGAGGTAAACACCTTAGTCATTATACCAACTACCAACCCCCCCAATGTAAGTGTTTTGCTTGGTGATGGGTTATTCATATTTAAATTGCAGGGACTAAAAACTTCATGTGAACGCAGCGCTAGACTTGTAAAGATCTTCATGTGTCAGTAGCGTCATAAGTACATATGAACCTATGAATCTGAAGTCAGATTCTTGTTACTGGGCTTTGAAGCTTTGGAAATTTTCTGTTGACCTTAATGTGGTGTTTCCCCATCCTGCAGCCTGATTCTTTGCACATTCTGATGACATATGTCTTGTGGGAGCCTATCCTAGCTTTTCTGCTGCAGGGTAGGAAACTGCATAAACAAGCTGTAGCTACAGGCAGTACTTCTTGCCCTGAAGACAAGGAGGGTGGTGACAGTTAACATGCTCTCCCTTTTTCATAAGGGAAGATTCTTGTACATCTTCCTGCCACTCCCTAATTACAAAGTTCAGTGAAGAAAGACCAGAGTTTATCTGTGCCCCTTGGTGTTCAGTAAGGTTGTGGTTTTAGGCTTTTGTGTCCCTGACAGTACAGACAGCTATCACAGTACAAGCCAAGGATGTTCCCCTCCCCTTCACTTGAACAATATCAAGCTAGACCTAAGGGTATGGCTACTAATTTAAATATTTTTCTTCTACTGGACTTTTCAGCAGAAGTTTCAAAAATGATTAGGATCATTTGGAAACTTTAATTTGTTCGGCTTGTACTGCTAAAAGAAAAGAGGCTGACCATTTGTGAGTGCTGCTTATGTTGTTTAGTCTTCAGTTTATTCTGACTTGCCTCAGACATTGGTATGCTTTTGGTTGTAATTATGCATTGTCAAGGTGCATATCTCCAACATTTATGCTCTGTGTCTCCTCTTGGAGAGCAAGACTGTGACCCAGCATCAGATGGTCAAACAGTTCCATAAGTGAGTTCTACATCTCCATCCTCTTTAAGAACAGTCCTCCTGTTTTGAGTTTGTTTCATGATTGACAGATTTGCCACCTTCCCATTCAAAACTGCAGGCTCGGTGGCTCAGAAGTTTTTTTAGAAGGTGAAGTTCTTCGTGGCCTTCATCTTTGTACATGGGATCTTGGTGTATCTTGACCTTATTTGTGGGGGACCATAGTTGTTTTTTTACACGATCAGGTGTCCCTCAGGACACACCATTATTTTCTCCCAATGTGATGTCAGAATTTTCTTTGAATCAGTCCTACCTCTATTTGTTTCCCTTCTGTGGGTAGACACGAGGAGAAAGAGACCTCCACATCCTAGAATCAGAACAACTCAGGTTTTACCAAAAACAAGTGTATAATTTCTTAAAGACTAAACAGGTTTTTGTGTCCTTTGCTTCAGGAGTGGGCTGACAGTTGTTTAACAAACACTTTTCAAGTTTGTTTCTGATATTGAATGCATTTTTGATTCATTTATTTATTTTATTTTTATTTAATTCATTTATTTATTGATTGATTGGAGCTCAGGAAATGAACCTCCTCATGCAAAATGCTATTGTTAAAGACTACTACAGCAGTGGTATGCTGCTTCCACTCTAGTGCCAGTTTCAGAAATATCTCCATGTAGACATTTGTGCCATTACAACTTTGTTGCTGGTTCACATTTTCACCCTGCATTATAGCTTGGGCTGTGTCTTCCAGGAGCTGGGCATCCATTAGCACTCCCTTTTTTCAGAATTCTGACTTCTTAACTTTTGCCTTTTGGCCCTTCAGCATTCCTCCAAAAAAGTCTACCCATTGAAAAGGATTTCCATTATCAAATGTAACATATACTTACCATATCAGTTGATCTGTGAGGGAGACCTCTTCAGTGGGTACTGATTACTCTCCCACCATCTCCTGTGCCTAGACATCCCCTTCATTCTGCAGCTGAGTTTACAGGTCTCTGTAAGTAAAGAACATATTTACTTGTTCTTGTGCATTGTTCATGTCCTTAATTTCTCGCCTTGCAAATTGTGCTCACTGGGTGGTTGGTGGTGGACCCAACAACCTTTCCACAGATAAGGACATCCTCATTTTAATCAACTTATGCAATAAATAGCTGTTTATCTTCCAGTATTCTCTCTAAAGCAAGAGAAAAAGAGATTTTTCCAGAGCATAGTTGTTTGTAGATAGTTTAGTTATTAAATGCAGAAGACTAGGGGCATCAGGCAGTCTCACTAACTTTGGGTGTCATGATAGACAAGCTAGACGAGTCATTAATCATATTGTTTAAACTGTTACAAAACTACATTATTTTTATGTTAAGTTAAAATCTCTTGAGTCTGTAGATTTTGGTCACATTCTGTTACAGCAGTAGCCACTACAGCTGCCTTCCTCCTTTACTGAAAAGATGTCAAGCTTGCATAATATAAAGCGCTGCCTGTGACTCCCTGCTGAGTGAGGAAAGTAAACCCGTATTTTTTGTCTGTGAGAGACAGAGCTGCTTTCTGTCTTACCTGCTCCATTTTTTTCTATTTTAAGAAATCTGCTTGGCCTGATATTGTTGTTGTATGTGAGATATAAACATTTAAATTATCTAGGCTGCACATTTCACATTTTTTTCATTGGTTAAATTGTTTCTTTTCTGATACTTAAACACACAGCAAATTTCTGGGCCTTTGTCTTTTCCTCAGAAGATTTCAAGCCTTCATAAGCTAAAGCACTGCTGGTGATTCCCTGCTAGGTTTTCCCACCCATCCTCCCCTTCGTTTATCTGCGTTTTAAACCTGGTGATTTTAACCTGCCAACCCCTACTGTAAATTGAACTTAATAAGCTTCTCCATTTCTACACTTGTTGTCTCTTTCGGCTTTTCCCGGTTAGGGGTCGCCACAGCGGAACTCCGGTCCGCTAATGATTGACAGTAGATTTTTACATGCCGACTTGCCGGGCCTGACGCACAACCTTCAACGAAGGAACGCCCATTCACGCATGCCGCCACACAGAAGACGCTCTAACTGAGAATCGAATGGAGCAGCGTCTTATTGTGAGGCGACAAAATGCTACCGCAGCACCACCACACTACTGTTCATATATTGAATTATTTGCCTTCCTTGTACTTATATTGGAAAAGTGCATTTTGCTTCTCATTGTCTGTTCTACTGATTTACTTGTTCTGAATTTATTATCTTGCTAGCCGTTGGATAAAGTAGTCTATTTTTATACTCTAGCAAGCATTTGCTTTTACATAAAGATGTCAGTGGCTCATTTATTCAAAGTGAAGACTTTTATTGGATAATCACACTTTTAAAGTGCACTACTGTGTCTGTATCTTTAAGTTTGTTTGTGGTAGCATTTCAGTCCAGACAGTCCTTTACTGTGCTTTTACATTAGGAGGACTGGGATTATTCATCTAGTGGCAGTAGGTGTTTACCTGGTCTGTCTAAGCTGGAAAGCATGCAAAAGGGCTTTTAAGTATTTTGTTTTTTGCACTTCTCTTATGCACTGTGACTGTACTTTAGCAGTTTAGAAAAAAAACTACTGTCTGCTGCTTTGAGTAGTTAATTGTACTGTAATACATTGTATATGTTAGTTGTAGGTAGTTTGTGTGGTATTGTTACACTTGGGCTCCAAACCAGCTATTCTACTTTAAGAAAGTGTTTTGCTGCACCCTTGTGGCAGAAGTGTGTTGATGAAACCTGTCTGAGTTAGGGATTGCTGGTGGAAGGTGTATTGTGTGATTTTCCTGATGGGTAGTTAGCTTAAAACTTGTTTCTCTTTGCTCATATTTAAGCATTGCATTCGCGCGGTACTGCTCTTCACTCAATAGCGGTTAGCAGTGCCCTGTATAGATGCAAAAGCCTAGAAGCTCAGTTTTTCCCTAAACAGCTGTCAGTGAAACCCTTCCAAGCTTTTTTGCTGCTCTAGGAGTAACTCAGTTGCACACTGAACAGCGTTGCCTTATTGATCAACCTTAGCCTACACAAAGTATAAGTCCCTCTTGTAGTTTTGACACTACCAGCACATTCCTGTTAAATTAACCCATTTGTTTCCCCAGTAAAACATACAGTAAGAGCCTGGTTTCATGGATGGGCAGTTTTCCATCATCTCTCTGGCCAGCCTGATAGGCATTGGCATCCTGAGGCAATGTAGCAGTTGTCTCATGTATACTGACAACCACTACTCCTGAAGCAAATACTTTATGTGAGAGGTGTAGTTACACTATGAAATTGGAGGCAAGTCTCTCACATAAGGACAAATCGAATGCCAAACAGGTTGTCAGCACACACACTTTCAGTACTAAATAAGGACATAACACACAAACCCATAGAGTACTCCCAAATGGAAACAACTTACACATACAACAATGCAAAAAACAACCGCAGCACATAATAGCATGCATACACACACACACACACACACACACACACACACACACTAGTGTCTCAACAAATAAGCCCATAAAGCATAATACCACAAAATCTAATGTATTGTCATAGGTGACTCCATTGTGAGGCACACAGATGATCCCCTCTCCTGGCTGAATAAGAAGTAGGTTAAGGTTAGCTGCCTGTCAGGTGCCAGGATCCATCAAGTCGCAAGCACTCAAGTCACTCAGCCACAAGTACTGGTATGATTCCTCCATATTCCACTTGGAGGTGAATGGCTTCAGACGTACCTCATGGGACTATATGAAGAGAGACATGACTGAGCTCCCAGATTGTGTCACAGGCAGGTATAAGCCTAGCCTTAAGCAGCATTCTACCTTCTTTAAGGAGGATGCCACAATACAAACAAAAAATGATTGACTTTAACAATTGGCTTAGATTCTGGTGTCAGTCCAAGTGGATCCAATTGTCAGCCTGGGAAGACTTAGTCGACAAGCCATACTGCTTTGCCAGAGATGGTTTGCACCTGTCTCTTCTAGGCTTTCAGATACTGCTAAAGGCATTAGCTACCTCTATTGTGCCATTTTTAGGCAGTGACAAAGTAATCAACCTCCCAGTATAACAAAATCCTGTCTAGCCATCTCAAGGTACTGTTGTTTAATGCTAGGAGTCTAAACAATAAACTGTACTCCCTGGAAGCATTTCCCACTTTGGAAGATGCTGACATCTGTACAGTCACCAAGACATGGTTCAAAGGTGCAGAAAGCACCCCAGCCGTGCAGAGCTACAATGCCTTCCATACATTCAAACCACAAAATGAGCATGAAAGAATTGGAGGAGGAGGTGTATCCATCTTCATTAAGGATAAGTACACATTGAGACTGGTCAAACAGTACTGAGCTATTCCATGTACAATGAACCATAGGCAAAGTTCCTTACCACATTATAACTAGCTGTAGGTCCCCTACCATGAAACTGAAAAAGCATATGGCATACCTGGACTTACTGGTGTCATTTGCCATGCAGCCCAACACCTTACTCATGGGTGATTTTTATTATCCTACCATTGACGGGGAAACGTACATGACCACAAACATGCTGGCTCAGAGGTTCTTGGACTTTGTCAATGCAAATGCTCTGGAACAGCTAGTTAACACACCCACAAGAGGCTCAGATGTCCTGGACATAGTACTCACCAACATAGGAGAGCACTGCATACTCCACTCTCCCTGCGTGTGATGTCTTTCCTGGTAAGATTGGACCAAAAGTCAGTCTCATTTCATGTAATTATAAGACCAGATACCCCATCAAAAATTTTCAGTGACAAATTACCTCCTACTAAGTTTCAATGCCCCCTCAAATGCAGATAACATGGACTCCCATGCAGAGGTGTACACCAATGTCCCATGTAACCACTTAAGCAGTTATATAGATTTGGCTGTACCTGACCGAATTAAAACCAGGTCTTGCTGAAAAAACAAGCCACCCTGGTGGACCCCTAGTGTAAAAAGGCTGTACAACAAGAGAAAGAAACTAATGTCCAAGAACAAGAAGGAACTGTTTCAGCAGAGGAAGAAATCCCTCTCTAGCTTAACCAAACAAATTGGAAATCTTGTCAAGTCCTCCAAAGCTAATTGTTTAGCAAAACACAGACTACCTAGCGAATCACAAGGCATTCTTTAACTGTGTCCGAAATCTAAAAAGGGAATATTCAGCTATGCACTGAACTAGTTGTGGATGGCACCACCCATACTTAACCAGAGGTAATAGCCAACCTGCAAGCTGACAAGTATGGAGCAAACTTCACCCCCTTGTCTCCTCCAGTCATCCCCCAAAGTATACCTGCCACCATTTCTCAGCCTATTTTCTCAGTAGAGCAGGTCATCTCTGCGCTCTCCAAGGCCAAAAACACTGCATCAGTGGGACCAGACAATATCCCAGGATGCCTTTTAAACAACTTAAAACTTGACCTATCAGACCCACTTGGAGCTCTTTTTAACCACAGCGTGTGAACTGGCTATGTCCTGGCAGAATAGAGGACAGCAACAGTAATCTCTCTGTACAAAGGGGGACCTTTAACCACCCCTGGGCATTATAGGCCCACAAGCTTGACTAGTCTCATTTGGAAGGCCATGAACAGAATTGGAAACATTTGTACACCTCGTTGCTGGTTGTGACATACTACTGACAGAAGGACTCTATAGTGAAAGGCATAATAATGTGACATGACTGTTGCACTGGGGATTGTGCAAACATTATGATACTGAAGTGACTGAAAAACACTGGAGAAATGAGCCACAAAGCATCATAGAAAAATATGTCTACATCACATGGGATCACCCATTACCAACAGTTCAAAAGATAGATGCTAGAAAACTGGATATAGTGGTCCATGAAAAGAAGACAAAAGTAGCATTGATCACTGAAATTACCACACCCAGTGACTACAGTGTCTTGTGTACAGAGAGAGACAAAGTCATAAACTATTATGATTTGCAAGCAGAAACGAGAGCAATGAGGAAGAAAGATACCCAGACAGTTCCAATAGTAGTAGGAGCAATGGGACTTGTATCTAAATACGATTGTAGATTCTTTTTTATGTTACCAATGCATGTAACTCCATACGAATTGCAGGAGGAGTCATTACTGGCCACATTGCGGGTGCTCCAAAGAGCACTTCTGGTTCACATCAAAGACTGAAACAATACTAATGTCATGAACTTTAATTGTACTTTGACTTAGGAATGGAGTCCATTCCTGTCATGGTATTAGAAACCCAAAAGACTTCGAGACATTAAAAAAAGGAAAGACGTTATTAGCAAGGATATAGGTAATCTCCAAACTCTGCACCCAACCTAGTTGGATTCATTAAAGGTAAATTGTGCCTGTTAAACATGGTTGACTTCTTCTAGATAGAAGGTCACCAAGGCCCTGGGCAAGGGAAAGACATATCTCCTATCTTGACCTAATCAAGACATTTGACACAGTCACCCACTCAGGTGTTATACAGAAACTCTCCCAGTTGGGAATTAACCTCTACATTACCAGAATGGTAGCCAACTGGCTCACCCACAGAGCTGATACTGTCAAAGTGGATGACTTCACCTCTAGCAAAGGACCAATCACCAGTGGCATACCACAGAGTTCTGTCCTGGGCCCCTTAAAGTTCAGAATTTATTTCTTAGAGGTCCAGGCAAACTTGAACGACCTGTGGCTAACCAAGTTCGCTGACGATTGCAAACTGGGAGCAATCATCTAGTCCCCCGTTGATGTTAATATATACTGCAGACAGGGTTAACACAGACAGATGATTGGTGCCAAAGCAGTAGGTTAAAGCTAAATGCAAAAAATGCATTATTATTTCCTTTGAGAAAGCTGACATCCCTGCTAATTACATTATAGACAGCACTCCAGCAAGTGTAGGCCAAATGGTACTCGATCTGGGTACTCAGGTTGTTAGTCTGAACTTTGACCACTACGTGTCCACAGTAATTAGGAAATTCTTCTGTAGGGCACGTTATGTTATAAGTAAAGGCATCGCATCTAGATTTAAGGATGTTATAATTCCATTATACTCAGCCTTCTTCAGACCAATAATTGAGTACAGTGCTCCCTTTTGCGTGTACCTCACCAGACACCTGTAACAATTGCAGAGACCACAGAGGTTTCTCACCAAGAAATTACGGAGTACACTAAACAAGTCTTACACGGAAAAACTGAAAGCACTGTTGTTGTATTCTGTCTCCTACAAGTTGCTAATGTTTGACCTGTGCCTGGCATACAGGGCAGTCTCTGACCCAGCCCTGATGGAAATGCTACACATTTGTAAATCAAACTGCACAAAGATCACTCGCTCCAGGGATCTTAACTTAGCCTCTGACATGAACAGGTCATGCTGGAGAGATAGATACATGTCCCAGAGACTGCCACTTCTCTGAAACAAGTTTCCAGTTCACGTGAAACAGAGCCCTTCCCTGACCCTCTTCCAACACAACCAAGATCAATGGATGTGTGACTGCAAATTCACTCCTGGGGTGGTGCCCATGTCCCTTCTGGACAGAGGAAGTCAGTATTAACTACCGTAGACCCTTACCTCTGCGAACTTCACTCACCTAGCCACCAACAATTGGGGCAACTCGGTCTAAATAGGGCAAGGCTTGTATGGGCTCTAGAGCTGTTATCCTAGTAACCTTCTATGAACCTCTATCTGAACATTGGATCTCTCTGGAGTTGTGGCACAGGCTTCTTTACACACATTTCCACAAAACATTGCTGTCTTGATTGTTAGTACAAAAGCTGAGCAGTTTCTTTGTTATCTGTACTGCATGTTAGTGACATTCTTCCTTCTTGGCTTTGACTTGGTTTCTGGTACTGCATTCTCTCCTGTGTACATGTAAGGAATGTTGGGTAAAAAGCATCTGATTATAATATAGTCATGCGAGGCACTCGGGAAGATCTTAACGTCATATAGATATCTATGACTTGTTTAGAGCTAATCCTGTCTTCCAATTATATACACATCTTTTGCTTATGTAGAATATTTTGAAGCAAGAGCTATTTTTTTCATATTTGTTACTTGTATTTTTGTATACATCGTTTATTGTAATTATTCTGATTCTCAGTTTATCTGATTAGGTTGCTAATGAGCTTTTTGGATGTTTTAGTCACTAACATTAATTTTACATCATAATTCTTGTTAATGGGTTGTTCATAGCAAAAGAATCTAGTTTAGTATGTGCTCTTATTTCAGCCTAAACTTTCAGTTTATAGGTTCATAGGTTAATACTAGGTTGTTGATGTAGTGGACCATTTGTAGCCTCACCTCATGATCTCACATTAAAGTTACCAAGATGTGGACTATTACCATACTCCACAAAATGATGTAATTATATTTAGGTTTCAGCTCCTTTCCATTAGGGCTTGAAGGGCCAGACCAGGGTGTACTTACGATTGGCCATCCATATTATGCTTGAAAAGGGTCAGAATGTAAATGCCCTTTACATTCAAAGGGAGTCTGTTCCATGAGAGTTACTCTTCGTGGTAGATATTCATCATGCTAGCAGGTCTTATTTATGTTACGGTGGAAGTTTAGATCATTTCAATTGGTGTTTAGGGTGTTACTAGTTTTGCGAATTAAAGGTTGCATATGACCTGATCTTTCAAAGCTCTTTAGGCAGGCAGAGGTCCACTTTCAGGAGTCTATAGGAAGTGGAAGAGAGTGAGAGCACTTTAAGGAGGTCAGAGTAGTTCAAGGAGGACATGCCCTTGATTGTTTAAATAAGGAAATGGTGCAGTCTGTTGAGCTGGGTAATGTGCCTTGATAAGTACGTACCAAAGGAGGCAATATAGTCAGTACTGGCTTAATAAGGGAGGAATAAAAGAGTATGATAACTTCCTTGGATCTAGAAGATGTAATACTGATGATTAGACTAGCTCTGTAAAAGTAGTTACTAACAACAGTGGTCACATGATGGCCAAATTATAGTTTAGTGTCTATGAAAGTGCCCAAATCTGTAATGACAGTCAATTTTAGGAAGTTATGCGATTGGAGCAGGGATGCCCAGATTTGCCAAAGGACACAATGTTGCTTTTCTTGGCATGTAACTTGAGGCGATGGTCTGTGCACTACTTGGTGTGTGTTAGGCCCTCTTGAAGAATCTGGAGGTCAGTAGTGGAATATCTTGATAGCCTTATGTTTTCAGTCAATAACAAAGTTCATCAGCCACAAGCTATTGGTGTTGGCCTTTTCATCAGAGGCAGCTATAATAAAGGAGTGATCCCAGGACAGATCCCTGAGGTACATTGCTAGTAAATACTCTTTTGGCTGAGGCACTCCTCCAACACTAATAGACTGTGTTTTGTCAGTAAGGCTGTTTGTTGCCTAGCAAGTAACATAAGAAGTTCCTTTTAACTGTATTAACTTATTGGTGATGCCAGAATGTGGAATGGTATCAGTGGCCTAGAGTAGGTCCAGGTATACAGTGTGAACTAATTTGCCTGACACTAATGCCTCTGTGACCTGTTCAAAACAGTCCACCAGGTTTAAAAACAGAATTTGCCATTGAAAAACACAAACTGGTTTCGGTCCTGGTTTTGAAGACTGCGTATGTCCTTGTTGTTAAATCGCATAATGAATGCCTTACATATAAGGCTGGTGAGGCGTATGGGTCTGTAGTTGCCTGGATCAGTTATGGGTCCCACTTTGTGGAGTGGGATGACTACACCAGCCTCCATACCACTGGCACAAATGCATTTTAGAGTCTGAGATTGAATAGACTTAATAACGAGTCTGCCAAATAGTGTTTAGGTTCACAGGTGTGTACTAGGCTAATGGTCCTGGAGCCTTTACAAGCCTAGCCCATAGAAGTGCCCTGTCATCGTGCTGCCTGACATTAGTTCCCAGTGCCTCTGTCAAGTAGAGCCACTGGAGTGATCCCCAGGGTGAACTTTCTCTTTACCCATCCACTCATCAAGGTATCTCTTGAAGAGGGTCAGCGAAGGTGCTCTGCTTGACATGTATGGAAAGTCTGTTCCAGAGCATGGGCAGTCTCTGGGTGAGGAACCTGCCCCATCAGCATGTTCTGTTGATTGCTGTAATGAGGTGGAGGTGTCTGGAGTGTGTGGTGCAGAGGGATTGGGATTTCTTTAAATATAGCATTTCTAACAGAGCTGGGTCAGACATGGCTTTGTAAGTCAACCAGAGAGCGCCTCTAAGTAGGCAATATGAGACAGAGAGTAGCTGGAGTATTTTGAGTCTGTCCATGTAGGACATGTGTTTAATGCCTAGGATCCACTTGGTGAGGTACTTCTGTGGCCTCTCCAGCTGTTGTAGGTGTCTAGTGAGGTACATGCCAAATGGGGCATTATAGTTGATGATTGGTCTAACGAGGGAAGAGTAGAGAGAGACGATGACCTCTTTCTTCCTGGATGCAAAACCCTTGGTAATGAGACGTGCCACAAAAAAGGACTTTCTGATCACAGTGGCAATGTGGTGGTTGAAGGAGGAGTTGCTGTCTACCTGCATCCCCAGATCTCTTATAACGCCTTCAGTTTTCAGCGGGCTCCCATTGATGTGTTAATTAGTGGGAGCTGAGTTTTTACCAAAGGGGATGACTATGCATTTTTTGGCATTAAGCTTAAGGCCCTGGATTCAACACCAGTCGTTGGTCTCAGTGAGACCTTTCTGTAGGATGTCTGCATCACTTGGGCAGTTAATAGCTCCCAGCTTGCAGTCATCTGCGAACTTGGTCACCCAGAGTCCCTTTGTGTTGGCCTGGACTTCTGAGAAGTAGATGCCGAACAGGAGAGGGAAGACCCAGGACCGATTCCTGTGGAACTCCACTCGTGACTGGTTGGCAGTCTGACTTGGAGTCAGCTACTTTTACACTGTGTGTTCTATCTGTGAGCCAATTTGCAACCCACCTAGTGATATAGGGGTTGATGCCTAGTTTGGTGAGTTTATCAATGATTCCTGAGTGAGGAATGGTATCATAGGCCTTGGCCAGATCGAGATTGGCTGTATGTACTACCTTACCATCATCCACAGCCCTGGTGGACTCAAAGAAGTCAACCAGGTTGAGCAGGCGTAATCTCCCTTTCACAAAGCCAAATTGTGTGAGGTCTAGAGTTTGGAGATTTCCTGTATCTTTGTTAATCAGGTCCATGATGATGCGCTCCATAGCTTTACATATCAGACTCATCAGACTAATGGGGCGAAAATTCCCAGGGTCTGTAGTCGCTCCCCCTTTATGGAGAGGGATGACTGTAGCAGTGCGCCATTCGGTAGGGACAAAACCAGAGGTGAGGCTGTGACTGAACAGGGCACACAGATGTGTTGCCAGTTCACTTTGTAGTTTATGTAGAACACAGCCAGGGATATTATCAGGTCCCATGGAAGCTGTATTCTTGGCCGTGGACAATGCAGCTTTAACCTGTGCTGCAGTAATGCTAGGTGCCTGGCATTCTTCCGGTATAGTGCTTGGTCCTTTATGGGGAAGAAAGGGGTAAAGTTGACACTGAATCTGTCGGCCAGTATGTTGGCAATATCTGTTGATATCAGTATAGGAGGTACCATTGTGCAGTAACTCAAAGCAAATCTGGGTATTGCCATGGAGGTTCTTGATATAGCTATAGAAGGCTTTGATTGTTTTTAGTGTCTGCCACAATTTAGCACTAACAAGAAGACAGCTTGGCACATTATCAGGGCTATGGAGCTAGTCCTCTCAGCCTTGGAGACAGCATTTAGGACTTGCTCAGAAGTGATCATGGGAATTTTATAAAGATAAAGCAGTAAAGTTTGACTTGAATTTGTCTGCTAATAAGTTGGCAGTGTCCTCAAGGACAGTATGTGACGTTAATTTGTAATTACCTCACAGCTCTGTTGGGTACTACTTTTAAGGTTCTTGACATAGCTGAATATGATTATGGTTATCTATAGTTTGGGTGGCAGTTCATAGGTTGGTACTAGGCTATTGGCCCTAGGACCTATACAAATCTAGCCATAACAATTTCCTGGATATTTCTTCCCACAATATTTACTTCTCTGGACCCATGTCTAGCGACTGACGTGATCCCCCGGGGTGAATTTCCCATCTCCCATCCAATCATCAAGGTTCCTTGTTGCTTGACATGTATGGGCAGTCTGTTCCAGAGTATGGGGAGTCTCTGGGTCAGGAACCTATCCCTCCAGCATGTTTTGTTCATTGTGATGACAAGGTTTAGATCCCTGGAGTGTGCGACTCTGAGGGATTGTGATTTCTTTAAGTGGAGCATGTCCAACAGCTCAGGGTTTGACGTGGCCTTGTATGTTAAGCAGAGATCGCCTCTGAGTAGTTCTCTATTTTTACTTGCTCTTGGAGGATTTGATTTTATTTGGGTCCTTTGATGATCTTTTTGAGTTTTTTTCCAACTGATGGGGCAGTTAAGTTTGCTTTTACAAGCTCTGAGTGTCTTCCCCTTGTTGTGCAGTTTAATACTGGGGTTCCACCAGATGGATTTGTTCTTGAATTTGGCATTGTATTTATGCCTTATGGGGACCAAGGCCTCAATATAAGCTTGAATCATTGTATTATTAGTGAGTGTGGCAGCATGTGATGTGTACTTATCTAGGTAAGGAGGGCGTTGAATCTCATCAGGTCATCAGTTAGCTGAAGTAAGTTTGCTTTAGCAAGATGGAGGGGATTTAAGGCCACACAGGCCTTACAGTTAAAGTGTTATAGTACGGATGTCAGATTTGACCAGTGATTTGGTAACTATGGGTGTTGAACTTAGGGAGTATATTGGTGAGGACAATATCCAATATTTTTGAGCCCCTTGTTTGGATTTGGAACACCTGGTCTAAGGAGTTGGCATTAATAAAGTCTAGGAATTTCTGTGCTTACTTATTTGTGATGGTAAAGTTCCCCAGTCATTGGAGGCATAGTTGAAGTCACCCAAGAAGATAGTGCTAGGTTCCATCATAAGGGATGTTATTTTGTTTAGATATGCCTCGTGGTCTGCTGGTGTCACAAAGTGGGTATGGTAGTTGGTTACAATGCAGTGCTGGGTTTTGATTATCATGACAAGTATGTGTATGAGCTCAAGGTCATTGCCGTGCATTGATATGGTTTCTTAAGAACACTGATATGTCCACTACAGCTATACCATCTACATCGGCATTGGGTCTGAAGGAGTGGCAAGCATTAAAGCCTTTTACTGTGGGAGTGCTTTTGCTGTTTTGAAACTATACTTCTGTAATTATGCATATATCCACATTTGTAACTGTTAGGAATACAACATTTTGTTAAGAATTCTAGCATTGAGACACAAACAAACAATATATATATATCAAATTTTTTTTTTTTTTTTTTTTTTTTTTTTTTTTTTTTTTGTGGCTGGCTATGTTGATAATTTGTTGAGACTGACCTTGCCAAAAAAAGGCACTATGGGGATTGAAAAAGTCTTCAGTAATATATGGAAGCCTTGAGATGGGAGATGCAGACCATTCCTTGCAATGCAGCTGGGGCTGTTAAACATGTCCTCCCAGGATGATATTTATTGAATCCTAGAATGACAACAGTAGCTAAGCCAATAATTAAATCTTCTGTTTGTGTTGAGGCATCATTCTTGGTGATAGGAGCAATAATGCTCAATACTAGTTTCACATCCATTTCAGAAGCATATTCTGAGAGCTCCATCATGATGTTCATCGTGCATACAGCTGCAGTAATCACAGATGGGTTTTCAGCCATCAGGCGGTCCCTCGGTCGGCCGAATTCCAAAGTCTTGGTCCGGCGTCGGTTGTCGTCGCTTACTCTTCTGACGTCAGTAAGGCCAGAGTATATAAGACACAGCCGACGCCATGTTCTTCAGTCTTTTTTGCCGCGCGGTGCCCGAAGCAGAAGCAGTTCGCAAGTGCAGGTCGGCCAGCTCCTGAATTACGAAAATAATTGGAACCGAAGTCTTCATTAAAGCTAAGTACCCCGTTGGGGAACCTTTTCTTGCCTCAGACCGATGTCAGAAAAAGTTAATAATTGTATTTCTTGTGGGAAGCAAATACCGCATAAGGATTTCCATTCCCTTTGCATACCTTGTTTGGGCCCAGACCACGACGTCTTGGGCTGTCGCTTTTGCGCTACCTTCAATAAACGCACTGTCAAGCATCGGGCGGAGTTCGCCCAACACTACTTTGGCAAAGCTTTTGACTATAAAATGTCGTCGGACACTCCGACTACCGTTTTGCCCAAAAAACGCAAGGAAAAGGACTGACACGCGAGGCCCTTTGTCCCCGCCGACACCACGCCAAAACAGGCTACACGTGGTCCGGTACTCAGCGAGCCGCCTTTGCAGTCCCTGACTACCGATGACACTCCTTTGGCGGTGTCCTCTGTACCCGAGACCGCTGGGTCCTCGGCCCTTTCCCAGACTACAACCGAAGCCCCTGCTATTGTCGAGCCTACTAATGTGGACAGGTCCACTTCCACCCATGGTGTATTTAGGCCCTCATCTGCTTTTTCAATTAAGGCCTTTACTAAATCCAAAGCAGCCAGGCATCCCACGAGGCCTGTTCCACAGGGTCCATCTCCTGGACACATGCCTAAGAAACAGATGCTCAAAATGGCTGAGGATCTAATTACTCTTATCAGAGGTTCTCCGCCCCCTCCTGACAAGAGACCCAGAGTGGAGGAAGAATGTCATTCATCTGATCAGGGATCCATTTTATCAGAACATTCTGATGCAGAGGAACAATCTTACTCTCCTTTTGAGGATTCGGAGGCAGAACAGTCCATCCCTTCTGTATCCCCTCCTGAGGATTTCTCTTTTGGGGAAACCTTGCACACCTTGAGGGAACACTTCCATTGGGAAGGCCAAGACTTTTCAGATTCCAAGAAAAGGCTTAGGGAATTTCTTTGGTTACCTCAGCATAGGCCTCTGGCTATACCCCTGTTTTGGATGTTCTAGATGATGTCTACTCGGAGGCTTGCCTTAACCCTGATTCTCTGCCTCCTGCACCAGTAAAACCTGATAGGTATTACAGAGTACCCAGTTCTCACCAATTTCTCTACAAAGGCCATAATGCTGACCCTGAAACCATTTCACAAGGCCCCAAGGGATTAAAGGCCTCCACTGCCAAGAATCCACTTCCTGCAGAAAGGGAATCCAGATCTCTAGAAAGGTGGGGTAAAAAGGTATATACCTCTGCCACCCTAGCCATGAGGGCCTTAAACTGTCAGTTTCATATGATTAAATATCAACAGTACCTGTTATCACAATTAAGGAACAAAATGTCTCAACCTGAACAACCAGATTTAAAAGAGTTACAGGATATGATGCATAGTGCGGAGCAAGTGGGTAAACACACCTTACAATGTGGTTATGATGCCCTAGAGGCTTCGAGTAGAGCGGCTGCTACAGGATCAGTGATTCGCAGGCACACCTGGATTAGGGAACAAAATTTACCTGACCATGTGAAAGCTAAACTTCTTGATGCTCCTTTACAAAAGGATGTACTATTTGGTACTAATGCTGAGGACATACTACGGAAAATGGAAGAAAAAGCCAAATCTATGCAAACTGTCAAGGCTTTCTTATAGGTCCAACCACCACTTTTTAGCAGAAATTGGCCTTCAAAATCTGGTCCTTTCCAGCCACTGACAAGCCCCAAAGAGGTAGATACAGACGCACAAGGGGCAGAGGACAATCACAAGGATCATGTAGAGGCAGACAATGGCAATCTCCAGCACCAAGAGGTGGTGAAGACAGTGCACAACAATACAGGAAGCAAACCCAATGACTCCCTCATTTCCATGCCAAGCAAGTCTCAGCTGACAGCACCTTTGGGAGGGAAACTAGCATTATTTGCAAGCAATTGGCATATTGTCACAACAGACAAATGGATACTGGACATTATAAACAGAGGCTACAAATTTCAATTTCACACTCTTCCAAAATGAGAGGCATGCCAAACCTGCCACAAAATCAAAGGGCAGAGGCACAACTGCAAATTTCAAAGCTCCTAAACATGAGAGCTATACAAAAGGTACCTACACACCAACAAGGTCAAGGTTTTTATTCAAGACTTTTCTGGTACCAAGAAAAGGAACCGACTGGAGACCCATTTTGGACTTATCCATCCTAAACACATTCCTACTGTGCCAAAATTCAAGATGCTCACATTACAGCAACTTCTTCCCATGCTGGGCAAGGAGTTTTGGCTGGTAACATTGGACCTCAAGGAGGCATACCTGCATGTCCCAATCAGACAAAGCTGCAGAAGATACCTCAGATTTCTTGCAGGTTCAACCCACTATCAATTCTCTGCATTGCCCTTTGGCTTATCTACTGCGCCCAGAGTATTCACAAAGTGCCTGGCATCAGTGATTGCCTACTGCAGACTTCAAGGGATACAAATTTACCCTTATCTGGACGACTGCCTGATCCAAGCGGACAGCAAACGCATACTACTGGAACATTTGGCATATGTGACACGGTTACTGCTTTCTCTGGGATATACCATCAACAAGAAGAAATCAAGACTAACACCATCTCAGAAAATAACCTTCCTGGGTGCCAACTTGGACACAAACACCCAGATGGCATATCTTACGCCAGAAAAACAAGGGCAACTATCTCAGTACTTCAAAACACTAGAAAAAAGTACCAGGCTTACTGCAAGGAAAATCCTGCATGCTCTGGGATTCATAGCATCTTGCATTCTTCTAATCCCATGTGCAAAGCTGCATATGAGGAAACTTCAATGGTACCTAAAAATCTATGGTCTCAACACAGTCACAGTTTGGAAGCAATTATACCAATAATTCCATGTTTGCAAAAGGAATTTCTATGGTGGGCCCAAGCATGTCAAGTAAACACAGGCCTTCCATTCTGCAAGCCTCAAGCAAAACAAGTCATAACCACAGACGCCTCAGATTACGCCTGGGTGCGCACATGAAGGACAGGTGCATTCAGGGCAGATGGTCCCAAAAGGAAAAGCACCTTCACATCAATCAAAAAGAAATGCTAGCAGTAATAAATGCAATTACAGCTTTCAAGGACTTCCTGCATCCAGGACAATTACTGATAAGAACAGACAACACCACAGTAATGTGGTACATAAACAAACAAGGAGGAATACATTCATACCCCTTGTGCAGACTAGCCATGACTCTTTGGAACTTGGCTCTGGAAAGACAAATCGAACTTCAAGCACAGTACTTGCCAGGACTGGAAAACACACTGGCAGACACTCTAAGCAGAAATATGACAGATCCACACGAATGGAAGTTACATCCTCAGGTGTTTACAGAGATAATCCAAGCGTGGGGGAGGCCAGACATAGATCTTTTTGCCTCCCACAGGAAGCATCAACTGAAAAAGTTTTGTTCAAGGACCTTTCATCCAAAGGCCTGGAAAGTGGACGCCCTTTCATTCAGTTGGACAGCATGGACAGTTTATGCATTCCCACCTCTGCCCCTTCTGCCCAAGGTGCTTTTGAAAGCAAGAACAGACAAACCGAGGATGATACTGATTGCTCCAGATTGGTCAAGGCAACACTGGTATCCACTCCTGAGGAGCCTAACACATACTCCTCCCTGGTCCCTGCCTCTAATGCCTCTCCTGCTGACTCAGAACAGCTACAAAACTCTTCACAGTCAGCTGAAAACACTCAACCTCGCTGCATGGAAAATTCCTTGACACCACAACAGTCCCTACTCTCAAAGGAGGTGCAGGATGTCATTTTGGAGGCCAGAAGACCATCTACTAGAAAAGCTTACTCCGCAAAATGGAGGCGGTTTTGCTGTTGGAATGAGAAAAGAGACCAGGACCCTAGAAAATTGAACTTGCCTCAGGTATTACAGTACCTAGCTGAACTGCTGAACAGTGGACTTTCTTTTTCTTCCATAAAAATACATGCT
The DNA here is from genome assembly GCF_019279795.1 of Protopterus annectens. Lineage (NCBI taxonomy): Eukaryota > Metazoa > Chordata > Ceratodontiformes > Protopteridae > Protopterus > Protopterus annectens. Next base: position 332,501,428 of record NC_056740.1, on the reverse strand, counting down.
TCAGCCATTTCTGCAGAATTCAACATGGATCCTCCTTTATTCTCTCACCCACTCTAACGACAGTTCCTCAGAGGGGCTAAGAATATAAGACCTCCAAGGAAGCAACCAATACCAGCCTGGGACCTTAATTACATACTAGAAAAATTAACATTGCCTCCGTTTGAACCTGCTGCCTCAACAGATCTGCAACATTTGTCCTGGAAAACAGCTTTCCTTCTGGCCATCACTTCAGCTCGTAGGGTTTCTGAACTACAAGCCCTCATGGCGGTGCAGCCCTTCCTCATCTTCCATCAGGACAGGGTTTCCCTTCGTACCAACCCATCTTTTATGCCAAAAGTGGTATCCAGGGTAGCTTTAAATCAAGCCATACACCTACCTACCTTTTATCCTAACCCTCAAAACAAAGGGGAGAGGCTGCTTCACACTTTAGACATCCATAGGCAGCTACGTTATTATTTGGACAGAACAAAGTCCTTCAGGAAATCAGAACAACTTTTTGAAACAGACCATTTCCAAGTGGATTGGCCACTGCATACGGTTTTGTTATTCCTATCATGGGAAATCTGTCCCTACTGGTATCAGATCTCACTCCACCAGGGCCACAGCCACCTCTACAGCCTTCCTCAGAGGCATTCCTACTAAGGATATTTTGGAGGCAGCCACTTGGAGTTCTGTACATACCTTCACAAAACACTACCACCTACCCTTATATTCCAGAACAAGAGCAGGCTTTGCCACTGCTGTTTTGCAGGGCATTCTGGCTCAACCCAGTTCCTCATAGTACCTACCACCCTATGCATAGCTTTGGGACTCTACCCATCTGTGATTACTGCAGCTGTATGCACGATGAACATAGTACAGTTTTGTACCTACCATAAATGTAGATGTTCGAGTGCTAATACAGCTGCAGTACAGGTTTCCCTCCCTCCTTCCCCACTTGGTAAAGGCATGGGGCCTAACAACCTCTTCATACCACCTGACTGGGTTATCCTGCTATGTTTTATTTGCTTGCTTACACTGATTTTGCATTACATTGCATTGCTTGCATATGTAGATAAGCCTTATTTATGTATTGCCTTCCTTTTGGGGGCACCTGACATCTGGGGCAAGAAAGACTGAAGAACATGGCGTCGGCTGTGTCTTATATACTCTGGCCTTACTGACGTCAGAAGAGTAAGCGACGACAACAGATGCCGGACCAAGACTTTGGAATTCGGCCGACCGAGGGACCGCCTGACGGCTGAAAACCCATCTGTGATTACTGCAGCTGTATTAGCACTCGAACATCTACATTTATGGTAGGTACACAACTGTACTTTCCTCTACATATGTTTCAAGGAGGTGCATCTCAAATCATTCACTCCTACGTGAACAATGACCATGTCGTATGTGTACCTGGAGTGAAGGGATTTGAGGGCTCTAGCGACATTGCGAATCCTGGCATCTAAGAGGCACTTAACCATTATTTTGTCTTTGTCTCATGATTGGGCATGTGTGTGTCTAACTATTGAGTCACCTTAACCAGGATGTTGCATGGTGAATTAGATTGGCTGTGATGCCATAAGGGCTTTTACATGCTAATTTTGTGAACCTTTTCAGTGTCTTTGCTTTCTGTGTTGTCAGAGTGAGCTGTATGTTGTTTAAGAGCTGCTGTTGCTGGACACACATGTAGGAGGTAGGTCAGAGGTCTTAGACTGATGCCTAGACTTAGCAGTTCTAGGGTGCTTGAGTAGACTGTTTTGTTGAGCTCACTGCATATAGCTGGCTCGGTGGTGGATACCTCCAGTTAAGTATTTACACCTCTCATATGTAAAGTCCTTTTGATTAAGTAGGAGTTGTTTTCAGTGAGCATGAGAGGTCTTACACTGCCTTAAGATTTCATGAGCTACAAGGCTGACAGTAGTCTGTTGCTTCTCTGCAATGACCAGTCCTGGTAAGTGATAAAGGTATGCAAGGAGCAGAACAGGGACTGTGGAAATAAGAGGTAGGAAGTTTGTTGAACTAGTGCTAAGCTCAATGCAAATCCGTGCAGTTCAGCGCAGCTGGTACCCATGCTTCGCTGAACAGACCACCTAAGAGGAAACTGTTTTGACCCTGCTCAAGACATTTAGACTGAGTAGAAGTAGATAAGTATGTCCCTGGAGTTAAAAGAAGATAGCCTTTCTGTAGTACAGAGAAGGAAGAATTTTCTTGTGTGCACTACCCAATATGGAGCTACCACGGCACTGCACTCAGATCCAGTCAGTAAATACCAACAGGAAATCTCAAGAACCAGAGAAAAGCAGGTGAAATCTGAAGCCCGAGTGCTATAAATTACCCAAGATATGCAGTATGTAGTCCAACTGTCACTTAGATCATTTGCCACTTAATCCAAGATGGCTTCAGCATTTGGCCAAACACATTTACTCAAGGTAGGAAATAAAATGCAAAACAATATCAGGCAATGTAGAAAGCAGCGTAAAATGTCTAGAAATGTTATATGACAAAGTGCAAACAACAAGTTATTTTACAGGATAGTTTCTTTCTTTTCAAATAAACAGTGAGTGTAGACAGTGCAGCCTTCTGCAGTATTATCTGGAAGACAAAAGCTGAGTTGTGCTCCCCTTATTATATACTAAACAGGAAAATAAAAGAACCAATGAAAAATGTTTTAAATGCTGGGAGAAAAGCTTGATCACTGGCTGGGCAGATTAATGTGGATTCTGGCCAATTGTCAGGATAATATTGATATAATTACTATACAGTGGCAGACATTTGTATGATTTGAGGATCTTTTGGTATGATGAGTGTCTCACAAAACTGCACTTTGGCATGCTTTCAAGATTACAGGAGACCCAGTGGGGAACATAGTGTTTGTATAGAAATGTGTCAGGACAACTGCATGGTGGCCTTTTGGTACAGTACTTTACATTTAAATTACTGCATCTAAGCTGCTGCCCCCCTTGACAAGCACTGTAATCTGAGACTTTAGTAAGGCCTCTGCTTGTCCTACTGTAACTCACATAAGGAAGTGCAATTTATGTACTTGATTAGCAAGGTGTTTTATGCCATACACTTAAGGTACAGGGTTTGATTTTCATTTTTGGTCATTATATGGTTATTGGCTAGGTGTATAAATTTGCAGTATAATTATGAAGAGTGCTAGTGACTTACCAGAAATCTTTGCTGTGCGTGAAAGACGTTGCACTTGACCATGCTTGGAATCTTTTTCTTAGTATTGTTAGACATAAGTGAGTTTTACAGAACTGGTTGTTTTAACTAACTTTGTTTGCTGGTTGTCTAGTGACATTGATGTCTTTGTGAGAGCATTCTTTGAACAGCCATACTAACTAAATGTACTTTGCCTCTGTCCCCTGCTTCAGAAGGCGATTAAACTATTACGTTGACTGACAGCATTTTGTTTTGTCTTGTAGATTTGGGATGCCCAGAGTCAGTTCTGCAAATTCACCAGTCTGGAGTTAGCAGCCTGCATATTCGAGACACTGAGAAAGATGGAGAGTATTTACTTGCAACTGGAGGTGATGATAATGCTGTTCACTTATGCTTCCTTACTGTAGATCTGGCTTCTGATGCTGTAGAACCAAGTGCAGTGACAAAACACCACCCCAACAACTCTGAAGTTGCAGTGGAACATTGTGTAAGCCACTGCTCAGTCCAAGTAATTAAGAAACTCTCAGCATTTTTTGCCCATGCAGCCCATGTAACAGGAGTCAGGATTCTAGATGTCGGACTGCTTGCATCTACTTCTATAGATCAGAGATTAACACTTTGGAAGATAGAAGAAGATGGTTTGCAGTTTCTTTGCAGTAAGTTTTGCCACGTAGCAGATGTTGCTGACTTGGAGTGCTGGAAAGAAGAAAATAGCAAGACCCACTTTTTTGCACTGTGTGGGCAGGGCCTGCAGATAATCAAAAGCCAAGAGTCTGGACTTACTCAAGTATAATGAATTTTCAGCAGTACAGGGTGGATCATGACCATCATCATCACAGTTTCAGTTTATGACTGTTTATGTTTGTAAATTATATTTACTCTTAAGCACAGTAGAAGTGACTGTCCATATAAAAAGTGTAAATTGCTTCTGTTTCTTTTTATATATATTTTCATTCTGTATCATTGTCCTTGTCCAGAGCATACTGTCACATTTGTTGCACTCTTCTCATGTTAGCCATTTGGCTATGTTTGCAAGTAATTTTATCATTAGCTTCAAGAGAATGCAAACTGTTGTGCCAAGAGTTGTCTTAATCCCCCTTTATAATCTGGTTGGTCTTTGGGATTGTGGGGTTTATGTGTCTACTGAAGCTACTTTTCCATGCCTTTGTTTTATAGGCCTGTGTTACAAACACTGCAGAACAGATTTACTTATATAAATTTTTTTATTCTGCTCAAGTAACTTTTTTGTGATATTTCTTTCATTACTAAAATGTGTACATGAAAATGTTATCTATTTTTTCAGCTGCCATTTGTTAACCAGGATGTGTACGTGAAAATGTTATCTATTTTTTCAGTTGTCAACCAGAATTGTTCAACTCAGAAGCCTTAATGAAGTCTTGAAGTACAGATTGCTGGTTAGGAGTCAAGCCTAATGCAGATGTTTTCTGAATGCCCTTTGTAATGTACGAGTATATATTTGTGAATCAAACTGAGATGGCAGTGCTCTTGACTGATGCAGTAAAAGATGTGCAACTATATTTAACTTCAAGCTTACAAATGCACAAGATATAGGGAGGTGATAAAACAATGCACACATATTCAATACCTGTAGTATTAGGAATAACAGTAAATAAAGAAGTAATATCTAATGTGACAAAAACAAGATCTTGGGTTTTTGATAAGCTGCTGACATTTCTGTAAAGATCCTACAAAAAATCTTTAGTGTCTCTTAAAACAGAGTTGATATTATCTAGCACCAGTCTAAGTGTCTGCTCAATAGTATTGGATGCATTGGGGGTGGGGATAGACATTTATGGACTTTTGGGAGCCCATAACATATCTGAACAACTGGAAATTCCACTAAAAAATATGTAAGCAGATCATCTGTAATCACATTTGTCACCATTAAATAAAAAAAAAACTGAAACGCTGTCAATGATGGCCGTCAACTGAGGCTTAAAAATCGGTTAAGTACATTCATCATTCAAAAGCTGTTCCATAGCTGCTAAATAAGATGCTTTGTCCATGACAACAATCCCCCCTCCCTTATCAGCTGGAAGTATTTCAGTTGAATTAAGACATTTCAACTCTCATAATGCCAGCATTTCTGCCGCTGAAAGATTATAAAAAGAAGCAGAATGTTCAGCTAACAAAGCTGCCCTGATCTGTTCATCATGTACTGCAGTAAAAGCTTCTATGATCGGATGCTTGTCAGGAATGGATGTACTCAATTTAGCAAACACCTTACGAGTGTCATCCATACCTTGAAACCGCAAAGAAAAAGAGAGAGATTATGTGCAAATAACCTTAAATCAGTAAGTAAATGTGTCAAATTAGCTTTCTGAGCCAGAACAAAAGAAAGACCTCTGTTCAGTACACTAAGTTGTTCTGGAGTAAACTCAGAAGAAGAAATGTTAAAAACTAGGTTATTCAAGTTCTTCTCCAAGTTACCATCTGTGTAAATCTCTCCATTGATTGTTCATAGGTTCATACTAGGCTATCTGCCCTAGGGCATTTATAAGCCTAGCCAGAGTGTGTTTGGCTTTCGCCACCCATTTTAAATTAATTTTGCTATGCCCTTTTTCGAGGTTAGTATACTGTGCCTCTGTCTAACAGTGACACAGAAGTGATACCCGGGGTAAACCTACGATCTCCCATCCACTCATCCAGATTCCTCTTGAAGAGATTCAATGAGGGACTCTGCCTAACCTGGACTGGGATTTTATTCCAGAGTGAAGGGAGCTTCTGGGTTATGAATCTGTCCCTCCAGCATGTCCTGTTTATTTCAGTGCTGAAGTTCAAGTCTCTCGAGCGCGTAGCTCGATGGGATTTGGATTTTCTGAGGTGCAGCATGTCCATTAATTCCGGGTTGGACATGGCTTTATACGTCAGGCACAGATCGCCTCTGAGCAGGCGGTATGCCACTGAGTAGAGCTGGAGTTTCTTTAACCGGGCAGCATATGGCATCTGTTTGAGCCCTTTGATCCTCTTGGTGAGGTACTTTTGGGGTCTTTCCAGTTGCTGCAGGTGTCTGGTAAGGTACATCCCAAAAGGGGCATTGTACTCAATTATGGGCCTGATGAGGGATGAATAAAGAGGCACGATGACCTCCCCTGATCTACATGTGAATCCCTTCATGATTAGGTGGGCTATATAAAATGTTTTTCTAACCACTTTGGCCACGTGGTTGTCAAATGAGAGATTGCTATCAACTTGGGTCCCCAGGTCCCTAATTACTTCTTCTGTACTTAATGGATTACCACCTATGTGGTAATTTGTGGGCACTTTGTTTTTGCCAAAGGGGATAACTATACACTTTTTGGCATTTAGCTTGAAGCCATGGCTCTGGCACCAGTTGTCTGTTTCTATGAGGCCCTTTTGGAGGATGCTTGTGTCGGCTGGAGAGTCGATTATGGCGCCCAGTTTGCAGTCATCTGCGATCTTGGTCAGCCACAGTCCTTCCATGTTGGCCTGTACCTCCGAGAAATATATACCGAACAAGAGAGGTCCCAGGACTGAGCCTTGTGGGACGCCACTTGTAACTGGTTTGGAGTCTGACATGGCTCCAGCAATTCTAACCATGTGGGTTCTGTCCTTGAGCCAGTTTGCAACCCATCTAGTGACATAGGGGTTTATATTTAAGCTGGTGAGCTTATCTATAATGCCCAAGTGGGGTATTGTATCGAAGGCTTTTGCGAGGTCCAGGTAGGCTGTGTGGACCACCTTCCCTCGTCAATGGCCTTGGTGACTGTTTCAAAGAAATCAACCAGGTTTAAGAGGCAGGATCTGCCCTTAACAAAGCCGAACTGGGTAGGATCCAGTGTCTGTAGGTCCCCAATATCTTTATTTATGAGGTCCATGATGATCCTTTCCATAGCTTTGCAGACCAAGCTAGTCAGGCTTATGGGACGATAGTTTCCAGGATCCGTTGAGGCACCACCTTTGTGGAGAGGGACCACTGTTGCTGTACGCCACTCTTTGGGTACATATCCTGTAGTAAGGCTGAGATTGAACAGTAGTTTTATGTTTGGGTTTAGCTCTTCTTGGAGTTCATTTAGGACGCAGCCGGGACACCGTCTGGTCCCATTGATGCTGTGTTTTTGCTTTGGAGGGTGGCTCTTACCTGAGCATCTGAGATGTCAGGGGGGCAGCACTCTGCTGGGATAGATATTTGCCCTTTTGGTGGTGGGGTGGGGAGTTTGCGCTGAACCTGTCAGCTAGGATGTTGGCAATGTCTGTGGGTTGGTGTATTTTTTGTCATTTTGGACTAATTATGAGCATATCTGGGAATTCCCACCCAGGTTCCTAACATAACTAAAGAAAGCCTTGTGATTATCCTTAGTGTCCTGTGCAATTTTTCTCTCGAAGCTGGCCTTAGATGATTTTATGAGTGCCCGTAGTTTTTTGCTAATACTGATCAGAGATGCCTTCCCTTTTTGGGATTTTGCTCTATCATGTAGTAGCTTCCTCCTTCTATTGTATAGTTTGTTTATGGCTGGGGTCCACCAGACAGGACGTCTGCCTTTGGAGGATTGGGTGTTGGTTTTATTTGGAATTGCATGATCCATGCATTCCTGAAGGTGTTCATAGAATGCGTTTATAAAGGATTCTGCGGTCTGGGCCATATTTTCCACAGGCCCGGGGGAATTGAAGGATTCCACCTCAGTTTTGAGGAGTGTGAAATTTGCTTTAGAGAAGTTTTTCACTGTGGTTTTCAGGGCAGGGGGTGGAGTCGGGATGTGAATATCCAGTGAGATTAGTTTATGGTCTGATCTTACCAGTGAGGGATACACTTCTGGTCTGGAGCATAGAGTCCCCATGTTGGTGATGATCAGGTCCAGTATGTTTCCCCTCTTGTGGGAGTGGTAACAAGTTGTTCCATAGCATTTGAGTTTATAAATTCTAGGAACCTTTGGGCTAGGGTGTTGGAGCTAGAGTAATGCTCCCAGTCTATGTTTGGGTAGTTGAAGTCACCCAATATAATGGTGTTTGGAGAGACCTTCATATTTTCCAGTGTTCTCAGGAAGGCCGAGTGGGGTTCCTGGGTTTGGGAGGGTGGTCTGTAGCAGGCTATAAACTGGAAGGCAGTTTTACCCACTGTTAGTTGCACATGGATAGTCTCTGATGCTTCCTGCTGTGCCACCAACCTGGAGGTGTGGGTATCTTTGACGAATATTGATACTCCCCCTCCTTGTGTGATACGGTCCAAGTTTTGGGGCCGAAAAGCATGGTATGAGGTATAACTTGGTAGTGCTGGGGTGCTCTCAGGAGCCTTGAACCAGGTTTCTGTTACTGCACAGATATCGATGTTCTCCATGCTAAGGTGAGTTTCGAGTGTGTGCATCTTGAGGTTTAGACTTCTGGCGTTGAGTAGCATTACTCTTAGTTTCTTATCCCTTGTGATACCTATGGAGGTGAGTTTGTCTTTTGAGCCTTGCCTAAAAAAGGCACTATGGGGGTAGCAAGAGCCTTTGCCAATATCCGAAAGCCCAGGGGTGACAGGTGCAAGCCGTCCCTAGTGAAGCATCATGGCTTGTCGAGCATGTCATCCCAAGCTGACAGGCATTGCATCCCCTTTGAATGACACCAATACTTAAGCCAATTGTTGAAATTGGTCATCTTGTCTTCATATTGTGGCATCATTCTTGGTGAGGGTAAGATGCTACTCAAGGTCAGGGTCATACCGGCCTGGGCTACATGCTCAGAGAGCTCCTCTATGTCTCTTTTCATGTAGTCCAGGGAGGTGCGTCTCAGGTCATTCACGCCAGCATGGACAATGACTGAGTCATATTTGTACTTGCCTTGGAGTGACCTGAGTGCTTGTGTTATGTGGCGGATCCTAGCACCCGACAGGCAGCTCACCATGACCTTCTCCTTGTTCAGCCTGGTGAGCAGGACGTCAGTGTGCCTGACGATAGAGTCACCTATTACAAGTGTGTCAGGTGTGTTGTTTAGCCTTAAGGGCTGTGACTGTTCAGCACACTGGCTTTGTGAGCTATGTGTTGCATGTGTTTTGTTTTGGGGTAGCGGTTGCTTGGGTGTCTGCTTTGCAGGTCTCTGCTGCTTAGGCAGATTTTTATTTAGAGCCTCCGAGTATGTTTTTGTGTGTTTATGTGTTTGGTTTGCTGTCGTGGTAGGTCTATGTGAGACTGGAATTGTAGTGAGAGTGGTTTCCTTCTCCTCCTGACTGGTTTCGCCAGTACTGAGTTGAGAGAGCTTAGCCTCCAGTATGGCTATATGGTTGCATCTCTCACATGTGTTGGAATTTGTTGGGAGGAGGAGAGGGTTGTCTGTGTACATGAGGCAGTTGTAACATTGCCTCAAGATTCCCAGATTCACCAGCTGGACCGGAGAGGAGATTGACAACAGACCTTTGGACATGCTAGAATAGTATTGGGAATTCCTTTATAACTGAAAAAAAAGGGCCAATGGGGAGCGAGGTACTCAAGGGGAGTTTGTGAGGGTGTAGTGCTTTTAATATTTTAGTGCTGACTTATACAATTGCTTTAGTGAGCAAGTGCCAGGTAACTTAAATGCAATGTGTTACAGGTAACTTAAATGCAAAAATGACAAACAGTAACTTTCTTTCAAGTGAAACAAGGAAATAAGTACAGTAAGCAATGCAGATATCACTAGGGATCCACAGAAGCGCTGAAAAGCCGCGTTTTAGGTGGAATTAGCGTTTCAGGGAAATAACAAGCAAACAAACAACAAGCATACAAATAAAGCTAGATTCAGCAGGCCTGGATCTAGTCTATGCTACAGCAAACACGGTGTACCAATTTCAGAAAGAAACGGTTCAAATATGCAGGCACTATAAGCCTTTAGCCAGAAATTCCCAGCTCAGAAGGGCAGAGTCCTGCCTCTCCTCCCACAAGAGTGCAGACCACGAACCTTCTTAATGTAAAATAACTGGCCTGAAGCCCAAGTGCTTAAACCAGAACTAATACACTTTTAGAATAACAGACACTGAGCCCTCAATCAGCAGTTCACAACTTAGAAGGATGTAAGCTACCTGTCCTGCCACCACAGTGCAGGCCACAAACCTTCCTAATGTAAAACAACTGGTCTGAAGTCCAAGTGCTTAATCCAAAAGACTTAGAAGGATAGCTACACTTTAATCAAGTTACTACAAAGCAGTAATAAATACAATTGAATACTTTAAAGAATGCCTGGATTAGTGCTCAAGTTATACAAACAAAGCTAGATTCAGCAGGCCTGGATCTAGTCTATGCTACAGCAAACAAGGTGTACCAATTTCAGTAAGAAGCAGTTCAAATATGCAGGCACTATAAGCCTTTAACCAGAAATTCCCAGCTCAGAAGGGCAGAGTCCAGCCTGTCCTCCCACAAGAGTGCAGACCACGAACCCTTTTAATGTAAAATAACTGGCCTGAAGCCCAAGTGCTTAAACCAGAATTAATACACTTTTAGAATTGTATCTGGTGGACACTGCCTCTCTTCGACCGACTCCAAGACCTCCCTGGGAGTTGCCCTGTTGCTATGGGGAGAGCCTCTGGTAGAAAAAAAGGAGGCTGGACATGTGTAGAATTAGTGTCGAATGAGACACTGGAATTTGTTCGAACTATGGATCCTGTATAGTCAGTAGTACCAGAAGAAGAAGAAGATGTAGCACTACTATTCTCAGCCCGAATAAAAGAAGGGCCTTGAAACAACAACATACCTGTACGTTTTTTTTTGTTTTAGAGGTAGTTGAGTTAGGTATTGGACATGGAGATTTGAGAAATAAAACTGAGGTTAGAGAAAACTGGATCTTAGAGTTACAGTCTATAGAGATCTCTTGGGTTAAATGAAATGCTTTCCCTTAAATCATCTCTAAAGGCACAATCTTTAATTGATTAGTTTATTATTTTTAATGTTTTGTTTTTATATATGAGGGTTAGATGAAATGTTTTTATAGGTATGTGATTTATTATTGTGTGCTTTGTATACCCTTATCTATGTATACATGTGGTCGCGCGATGATGATGTCATCAGTGTGTGACAAGGTGGTTGAGAGACTCAGCAGAGAGGGATATTTGTGAGTTACATACACGGGTAATTGATTTTAATTAATTTCTGTAGATTATTGTGAAGATGATTATTACTTTATTGATGGGAGGGGTTTATGGCTTTATATTGAAGTTCTTTGTAGTATTGTTAGTTGGTCTGATGAAGCATTGTTGTTTTCAACGTGAAAGCTCTTCATTAAACTGTCTGCTTATTATTACCTGTTGGTATTTGGTGCTTTATAGAACTTCAGTACGAGTTGCTGTATTTCTTCTTTTATTAAAAGTGTATTCCGGTTTGTAGATTCCAGCAACATTCCCTGACACTTTGCTTTGGTTTTGTGTTACTTCAAGATTTATCAATTATTTATTTATGTATTTTTTAGTCTTTGTTGATTAGGAAAAGTCCATCTGGGTAAAACCCAATCTGAAGTTATCCATTTTCATGCATTCTTCAACTATTAGGTTCGGATCCATCCCTGGGATCCAGTTCATCCGCTTCTTGCAGATTGTAGAATTCTTTAACTGTCGAGCTCCCCCCTTTACCTATAAAGCTCCATCAACCTAACATATTCCAAATCTTGTTTGCCACCATTGCGAACAGATGTAGATTGTGAGATCTCGAGCTTTAGGACTTGTGTAACCAATAGCTTTTCTACTTTTTAGTGAGTTTAATTTTCTTTATTCTCTCTTACCTCCCTTTTACCCTCATAAATTTACATACTACCCCTTTTTTCTCGTACTCCTTCATCAGAACCACCAGCTGAACTTTTGAAAAAGTCAGATCAGACCATTTTAGATCAGAAGCCAGGAGATGAAAGATCCCCTTGGATCCATACTCCCCCTTTACTTTCGGAGCTTATCCCTTCCAGATTACCATCTCTGTTCCTTGAGCAGTTGCCCTGAAGACATTCTAGGCCTTCTTTAATGGCTTTCTCTCTTCGATCCTCCAGGAGCCTATCCAAATCAGATGTGGATGGGATGATGAGGAAATTCTTCAGGACACAAATTCAAATGAGAGTTCTCTCAGCTCAAACCCCATCAGGTCCTGAGAGCCTATATAGATCCACACTACCTTTATGATGTTCTTCATCTCACATTGCTGCAGTCCTTACACTTGGGTAGTCCGCTGTCCTCGGTCGGCCCGAATATCAAAGTATAAGGCTGACGTCGGTCAAGGCGCATTTGACTGACATCAGAACGTCAGGGTACAAATGCGCATGACCGACGTCATATCCTCAGTCTTTTTTGCCGCATGGTCCGATGCAGAAGCAGTATTGCAAGTGCCGGTTGGCGTTCTGAAATTTTTCGATTTCGGAGTTTCAGACCGAGTCAAAGTTGGCTAAGTACCCCGTTGGGGAATATTTTAGTTTTTTCTTGCCTCAGTGGTTTACCGGATGTCAGAAAAAGTGAATAATTGTATTTCTTGTGGGAAACAGATACCGCATAGAGACTATCATACTTTGTGTATTCCTTGTTTAGGGCCTGAGCACGACGTTGTTGGGTGTCGCTCTTGTGCTAGATTCAATAAGCGCACTATAAAGAGGAGATTAGATTGTGCCAGGTTAGTCTTCGGGAAGCGGTGCAATTATAAAATGCCGTCGGATGCTCCGACCCCCGCTTCTTCGAAGAAGCGCAAGGACAAAGCAGTGAAGCCTAGGCTAGAAGAACCGTCCGTACCAGACGCCGGTTCTTTAGAGGTGTCGGTGGAGCCGGTGGTTCCACCGGAGGTTTCTTTGGGATCCCAGGGAGAGACTTTGTTATTGCAGGATGTGGCCTCTCAGGAGGCAGGTCAGGGTGATGGGGCTTCTCAGGTTACTATACTCCCCTCCCTGCCTAGGGTGGTTAGGCCCTCTCCTTCTGTTTCCAAGGCTTCTCCTAGAGGCAGGCCAGGTTTAGCTTCAGTTGGTGTCACCCCTAGTTCTTCTGGAACTGTGCCCAAGAAGCATATGCTTAAAATGGCAGAAGATTTGATTACTTTGATTAGGGTTCTTTGCCCCTCCTGATAAGAGACCTAGGGTGGAGCCTGAGCTAGGGAGTTTTGAGCAGGCTTGGATGTTTCAGAGTCTTCGGCTGAAGACTTGCAGGAGTACTCTCCTTATTCTGATTCTGATGTGGATGATTCTACTCCTTCTGCTTCTCCTCCTGAGGATTTTTCTTTTCAGAAACTCTTCATTCCATGAGGGAGCATTTTAAGTGGGAAGGTCAGGACTTCTCTGATTCCAGGAAAAGGCTTAGGGAATTTTTGTTTTACCCCAGCATAGGCCTTTGGCTATACCTCCTGTTTTGGATGTAGTGGAAGATGTTTTACAGAGGCTTCTCTTAATCCTGATTCTTTGCCTCCTGCTCCTGTTAAACCGGATAGGTATTACAGGGTGCCTGAAGCTCATAAGTATCTTTTAAGAGTCCTAGGGCAGACCCAGAAACTGTTAGCCAGGGGCCTAAAGGTGTTAAGGCTTCTGTTGTCAAGAATCCGGTTCCTGCAGATAAAGAGGCCAGGGCCTTGGATAGATGGGGAAAGAAAGTTTATACTTCTTCCACTCTAGCTATGAGGGCTTTGAATTGCCAGTTTCACATGTTGAAATACCAAAACTATCTTCTTTCACAATTGAAGTCTAAGGTTGATGCTCTGGCGGAAGGTATTGATTGTAAAGAGTTACAAGATTTAGTACATGTTTCTGAACAGGTGGGTAAGCATTCTTTGCAATGTGGTTTTGATGCTGTACAGGCCTCGTCTAGGGTGGCTGCCACTGGGTCAGTTCTTCGCAGGCACGCCTGGCTGAGGGATCAAAATTTATCTGACCATGTTAAAACAAGGATTTTAGATGCTCCTTTACAATCTGATGTGTTGTTTGGTTCTCCTGTTGAGGCAGTTTTAAAGAAAATGGAAGACAAGGCTAAGTCTATGCAGACTGTTAAAGATTTTTTGCAGGTTCAGCCTCCAAAGTTTAGTAGAAATTGGCCTACTAAAGGGTGGACGTATCCTTCTTATGATTCCCAGTCTAGGGGTAGATCTAGACGTGGTAGGGGCAGAGCTCAGGGCTCTTTCAGGCCTAGAACAGGGAGTTCTCCTGCACAGTCTTCAGGTGAGGGCAGGGGTCAGTCCTTTCGTAAACAGACCCAATGACCTACCTTTTCAGCTGCCAGAGCCTTCTCGTCTGGCAGCACCTTTGGGAGGAAGGTTGGCACTTTTCAAAGAAAATTGGAGTTTAATTACCCAAGACAGATGGGTATTGGATATCATACACCACGGCTACAGGTTTTATTTCCATACCTTGCCTCCTTTCAGAGGCATGCCAGACGTTCCTCCTCAACAAAGAATAGAGGCTCACAAGCAAATTTCTCTGTTACTTCAACTAGGGGCCATACAGCCTGTCCCTATGCCAGAAGTGGGCCTAGGATTTTATTCTCGCCTGTTCCTAGTACCAAAGAAGGGGAACACGTGGAGACCAATTTTGGATTTATCTATCCTCAACACTTATCTGGACATTCCCAAGTTCAAAATGTTGACGTTACAACAGCTTTTACCTCTGCTGGGCAAAGATCATTGGATGGTAACTTTGGATCTCAAGGAGGCTTACCTTCATGTTCCTATCAGACTAAGTTGCAGGAAGTATCTGCGTTTCGAGCTGGGACTTCTCAATATCAGTTCTCTGCATTGCCCTTTGGCTTATCTACTGCCCAGAGTGTTCACGAAAGTTCTGGCTCCAGTGATAGCTTTCTTCAGGCTAAAAGGAATACAGATCTATCCTTATTTGGACGATTGCCTGATTCTGGCTCAAGGAAGGAAGAGCTTCTTCATCATTTGGAATATGTGATAGCAGTGCTAAGATGCCTGGGGTATTCTGTGAACGAAATAAAGTCCAGTCTAGTACCCTCTCAGGACATGTGCTTTCTGGGTGTAAGACTGAATACAGCATCCCAGATGGCCTTTTGACCCCGGACAAACAAAAGAATCTTTCCCTTTACTTCCATCAACTATCTCATCAGTCCGGGCTGACTGCAAGGACAGTCCTTCAAGCCTTAGGGTTCATGGCATCTTGTATTCTGGTGCTTCCCAATGCCAAACTGCATATGAGGAAGCTGCAATGGTATCTCAAAAATGTATGGACACAGCACTGCCAGGATCTGGACACTGTCATTCAAATAATACCTTGCATTCAAAAGGAATTTTTGTGGTGGGCTCAGGAATGTCACCTAAACAAGGGACTCTCTGTGACCCGGCCAGAGGCGAGTCAGATTTTAACGACAGATGCCTCAGACAAAGCTTGGGGAGCTCATCTAAATGGAAAGTGGATACAAGACAAGTGGCCTGCCAGACTACAACATCTACATATCAACCTGAAGGAGATGTTAGCAGTCCAGTTTGCATTAATAGCTTTCAAGGATTTACTTCTTCCAGGGCAGGTGTTGATTCTAACAGACAACACAACTGTCATGTGGTACATCAACAAGCAAGGGGAACACATTCTTATCCTCTATGCAGGCAAGCAATGATTTTGTGGGAGACTGCTCTCAGTTTACAGCTCAATCTTCAGGCAAGGTTTCTGCCGAGCACAGAACTCCTTAGCAGATGTGTTGAGCAGACAATTATGGATCCCCACGAGTGGAAATTGGATCCTCATGTATTTCAGAAATTGACAGTGTCATGGGGAACTCCAGACATAGATCTGTTCGCTTCTCCACTAAACCATCAGCTGCCAGAGTTTTGCACCTAAAAGGTTTCATCCCACAGCTTGGAAAGTGGATGCTCTTTCTTTCAATTGGAGCAATCTTCATGTGTATGCCTTTCCACCTCTGCCTCTCCTCCCAAAGGTACTTCTAAAGGTCAGACAGGACAAGCCAAGGATGATTTTAATAGCTCCAGATTGGCCTCGACAGCACTGGTACCCATTACTGAGAAGTCTGGTACGGAAGCCTCCATGGCCTTTGCCTTCGATTCCACACCTGTTGTCCCAGGAGGACAGTCATTTGCTCAATGTCAAACTTCACTCTCTTCACCTAACAGGCCTGGCATATTCTGTTTTGAACCATAGAGGGTCTCAACTTCCACAACAAGTTTTGAATGTGATTTTGGAAGCTAGAAGGCCTAGTACAAGGAAAGTGTACGCAGATAAATGGAAGAGATTTTTATTTTGGAGTGCAGCAAAGGATTTTGATGTTTCTGAGCCTAATTTAAGTGTGGCTCTTCAATATCTTACTGAGTTACTGGACAAAGGTTTGTCCTTCTCTTCTATTAAGGTTCATGCTGCAGCAATTTCAGCTCACTATGACTGTGACCCACCATTGTTTTCTCATCCTTTGTTCAAGCAATTTCTTAGAGGGCAAAGAATATAAGACCCCAAGTAGAGCTCCTACTCCTGCTTGGGATCTCAATTTTGTGTTGGAGAAACTCACTCTACAACCTTTTGAGCCTGCAGCTACTACTGAGTTGAAATATTTATCATGGAAGACTGCCTTTTGTTGGCCATTACCTCTGCAAGAAGGGTTTCTGAATTACAGGCCCTTATGGCGGTTGAGCCTTTCTTAATTTTCCATAAGGATAGGGTATCTTTACGTACTAATCCTTCCTTTATGCCTAAAGTGGTTTCTAGTGTGGCTTTAAACCAAACTATTCATTTGCCTACTTTTTATGCAAATCCCCAAAATAAAGGGGAAAAGATTTTGCACACTTTAGATGTACACAGGCAGTTGCGATATTATTTAGACAGAACTAAAGGGTTCAGGCAGTCTCAGCAGTCATTTGTTTCTTTTGCTTTGAGTTCTCAGGGCAAGCCTGTGTCAAAACAAACTATTTCTAAGTGGATTGGGTTTTGCATTGCTTTCTGTTATTCCCATCATGGCAAGGAGATTCCAGCTGGGATTAGGCCTCATTCCACTAGGGCTACTGCCACTTCGACAGCTTTTTGAGGGGTGGCAACCAAGGATATTTTGGAGGCAGCTACTTGGAGTTCAGTGCATACTTTCTCTAGGCATTATCACCTACCACTTTACTCTAAATCCAGGGCTGGTTTTGTCACTGCTGTTTTGCAGGGCATTTTGGCAGCTCCTGCTTCCTTATAGTTTGGCCATCCTCCCTTACCTCTGCTTTGGGATTCTACCCAAGTGTAAGGACTGCAGCAATGTGAGATAAAGAACATAGTACAGTTTTGTACCTACCATAAATGTAGATGTTCGAAGATCCACATTGCTGCAGTCCAATTTACCCTCCCTCCTTCCCGTCTGTAGTTAGAGGTGGTTGTGTGGGTTGGGTTGTAAATATTGTGTATATTGTATATATTGTACATATAATTAGTGCAAGGGTGGTTGGTTGTTTGTTTGCTGTCTTTTGGTTTTGACCTTTATTTTTAGGGTCTTCTGACATCTGGGGCAAGAAAAGACTGAGGATATGACGTCGGTCATGCGCATTTGTACCCTGACGTTCTGATGTCAGTCAAATGCGCCTTGACCGATGTCAGCCTTATACTTTG
Organism: Protopterus annectens; assembly: GCF_019279795.1. Taxonomy (NCBI): domain Eukaryota; kingdom Metazoa; phylum Chordata; order Ceratodontiformes; family Protopteridae; genus Protopterus; species Protopterus annectens. The sequence goes on along the minus strand of NC_056740.1, from coordinate 332,483,800 downwards.
ATATTCGGGCCGACCGAGGACAGCGGACTACCCAAGTGTAAGGACTGCAGCAATGTGGATCTTCGAACATCTACATTTATGGTAGGTACAAAACTGTACTTTCTCCTTTGCTGATCTGTCCTTTGGTTTCAGAGACATCAGATCAGAAATTGTTGGGGGCTCATCTTCCTCTCATCCAAAGATCCTCATTTCTTCAACTCCAGTAGTTTCTCTGAGTCATCCAGCATGAGGTATCTTGGAGCCAGAGGACTCTCAGAGCTAAAGCATCGATGCCAGCTCCAGAGTGTTGAAGTCAACTCCAGAAATGTGTTTCCCTCAGAGTATCTGCATTAGATAGCTTGGTTCCAACTCCCTCCTCTGGCGGGTTGCCTACAGGACATCGGGAGCTGACGATCCAAGAAGATTCTTTGTCGGCTCCTTCAGTTCCTGCTTTCACTAGGTGCTCTGTGTTCAAGGTAGTGTCTCTGTGCCTCGAGATCAGATGACTCTGTCCTCCTCAGAGCAGACTTCTTTATCTCATTTGGTTTTGCAACCTGAGCCTCGTTCGTCCCTTCCAACAGGGCAGTTAGTCTGAGCTAGCCTGCAGTCCACCCATTAGGGTATCGTTATCTCTTCTGATGCCACCCAGAGCATCCCACCAAGGAGGTCCCTCAGAGAAGAACATGCAAGAGGAGGCACTTAGACTCCCCACATGAGTCTGTCACTGAAGACACTGATTTTGATGAAGGGGAAGGGTCCTCCAGATTACCACCTAATGATGCTTAAATAGAGAAGTGGTTGGTCTCCCAGTAACGCTTCCCAAGAGGAATCTGTGTTTTTGGAGGCTTTTGGCTCTGACCCATCTACTTCCTGGGTAACTCCTCCCACTAATGAGCTTTTAAATCTGGTCTCTTGGCGGGCTTGGAAGGAACCAGACACTGTCAAGCCTATTCCCAAGAGACCAGACAAAATCCTTGCACCTCCAGAAGACTGTTTAGACTGGAGTAAAGGAGTGCCTGTTGATGCCATGGTTGTTGCGGTAACCTAACAGGGAGTCTAGGGCAGTGGACAGGTTTGGTGCATGTCTGTGCATGAGTGTCACTCGTGTTAAGGTCACTGAATTATTTGGCACATTTTACCAGACTTCAAAGAGATTTTATCAAGGAACTTTCGGGGTCCATATCCTCTAAGGAAGGGAATACCATTTCCTCGTAGTTAGCTACCCTTCAATCTATTTCTGATTTGTCCGTGAGGTTAATCTCTCATGCTGCTTGAAGGTACCACATGGGTGGTGGCTTCAGGCATTTCCATTAGTAGTCATACCTGGATGCACTTGTGTGATTTAGTGGAACCACTTAAATCTTTCTTCAAGGCGCCCTTTTTTGGAACCTCATTGTTTAGCCTCAAGGTAAAAAACACACACTAGGTGCGAACAAGAAGGGAAGACCCTATCTGCTGTGCATGTACATTTTTGTAGCCCTCAGAGGTTCTTTTTCTAGGAACCAGCGATGTGGCAGAAATATGTGGTTCAAGAAGTCCCAGAGTCCCTTTCAAGATCCACATGGAGATGGTTCCCCCAGGGGCAGAAGACAAACTCAAATGGAAGATGCCATTCCCATGGCAGAGGTGGTCTGCATAACCAGGGATCTAGAGATTCTTTCTATGACAGATCCTGTCAGCACTGATAGGGTCGAGAGATTCTTTCTATGACAGATCCTATCAGCGCTTCTGAATGGAGGCCCGACTATCCATCTCTGGAGGCAGTCAGGGGTCATTAACCCTGCACCAGAGAGCCTGGCTAGACATCACAAAAGACTTATGGGTACGGAGGACAATAATCAGAGGTTATGTTATACCCTTTTCCCAGTCCCCTCCAACAGTTCAAAAGAAAATCCCTGATGTTCCACCCAGTCAGAGGGAAGCAGCCTCTCTAGAGATAAAAAAGCTGCTAGAAGAAGAGTCATCCAAGAGGCCCCCTAGACCAGAGAGGGTCCAGAACTTGTTCAGGATTCTTTTTGGTGACAATAAAGACCGGGAACTTGAGACCAGTTTTGGATCTTAGCAAACTAAATCTATCTGTTCAGTAAACAAAGTTCAGGGTGGTCACGTTTCAGTTCATTCTGCCCTTTCTGCACAAGGATGATTGGATGTGCTCAGTAGATCTTGAAGATGCGTACTATCACATAAAAATTAACAGGTGCTCCAGAAGATACCAATGCTTCTGACAGGGAGCCAGTCACTTTCAGTTCAGAGTACTGCCCTTTGGTCTCACCACAGCCCCCAAGGTGTTCACAAAATGCATGGCAGTCATAGAAGCTCACCTCAGACTGCTGGAATTCTGAGTGTTTTTATATCTAGACAACTGGCTCCTGACTGCTCCAGTCAGGCATCAACTTACTGAAACAAGGGACCTCTTACTCCAACTATATTCCCATCTGGGAATGTCAGTCAGTTACAACAAATCTCAGTTCATGTCTTCTCAGAGTTTGGAATTCATCAGTGCTCATCTGGATACAGTCACACATATAGCTTCTCTTCCTCTATCTTGAATAGAAACCATTCAAAGCTAGGCCAAGAAAATAATTCAAAATGATTCCCTTCTGGCATGTCTGATAATTCAAGCCTTGCGATCCATGGCAGCGGCAATCACATTTGTACCAATTGCAAGGGTCCATATGAGAAGACTTCAGTGGACACTCACCACTCAGTGGTCTATTCTCCAACACCCATTATCCATACCAGTCAAATTTACTCAAGCATGCAAGAATTACCTTCTCTGGTGGATCCATTAAAATCAACTCCACAAAGGCTGTCTTTTTGTTCTCCCTTAATCCAAGGCCACAGTGACTATGGATGTCTGTCAGCTGGGCTACGGTGCCCTTTCCTGGAAAGGACAGTCCAAGCGCATGGTATTCTGAAGAGGCCAAGATGCATATCAGTGTCCTGGAAATGAGACCTGTCCTCCTAGCATTGCAGGCCTTTCAAGACACTCTCACAAAGGGGACAATATGTCAGTAGTCTGGTACATCAACAGATGAGCGAACCAGATCTTACCCATTTTGTCGAGAAACTGTGAGAGTTTGGCAATGGGCGTACTCTTCTACTTGCTTTCTGATAGCAACGCACGTCCTTGGGAAATCAAATGTCATTGCAGGCAAGTTAAGCAGGTTCATTCTGATGTTTCACGAGTGGTCTCTCAATATCAACATGACAGAGAGAATATTCCGTCAATGGGGCCAACCATGCTGTGATCTATTTGCCTCTCCCCTCAACAACAAATGCAGCAAGTTCTTTGCCCTGACCCTACCTCCAGGGGGAAGTACTGAAAGATGCTCTACTTCACGCTTTGCTCCCTTGTCTCCTTTACACCTATCCCGCATTACCAGTCATTCCAAAATTTCTACAGAAGGCATCTTGATTGAAGAGCACATTTATCCTCATTGCCCTTACTGGCCTCCTCAGATTTGGTTTCCCCTTCCTCTGGCCTCATTGTCGACATCCACCATGGATTCTGGATCCAGTTCCTGACCTCCTGTCTCATCTGACAGGCATGACTCACCCAGACTTAACAGGCCTCAAGTTAACAGCATGATTTCTCCAGTTCTGTTAATTGCTAGACAACCCAGGCTCACCTGTCCTGTCCTTCACATTTTATTATCTTCCCATAAAGCTACTACCAGAAAGATTTACAAGAGTAAATGGAAAAGATTTTTTCCTTGGGCCCTAAAAAAATTTTGATCCCTTTTTAACACAGATTTCAAATGTCCTTGACTTTTTAGCCACAATTTTCAATGAAGATGCTAGTTCCTTGATTATTGGAGTACAATTAGCAGACATTTCCAACTTTCATCTGGGAGTAAATTCTACTGTAGCTTTCTCTAAACTTTGCAAAGCCTTTCTAAGGGGACCCTTTTTACTTAGACCTCCTTTAAAGGAATCCTACCATTAGGATTTAAACATCATACTTCAGGCCTTGACTCAACCTCCCTTTGAACTTTCGGCTAAATCTGATCTAAAATTTTTGACCTGGAAATCTGTTTTCTTAGTTGCTCGTACATCTGCCAGAAGAATGTCTGAACTCCTTCTTTAATTTTTCACAAGAATAGTGTTTCTCTACACACCAATCCTTCCTTTTTACCAAAAGTAGTTTCTGAGTTCAATATTAATCAGGTCATTAATCTCCCAGTGTTCTTTACAAATTTTTCAAACAAAGATGAGTATTTGTTACATTTGTTAGATGTACACACACAATTATGTTTCTACCTTCACAGAACTAAGGATCTAAGAAAGTTTGAGCAATGGTTTCCTTTTCTGATTCAAAACTAAGCAAACCAGTATCTAAAGTTACTCTGGCCAAATGGTTAACCGATTGTATTATCTTTGTTTATCAAAAAGTGGGCTTACCTTACCAAAATCACCCAGACCCCACTCCACCAGGTCTATGGCAACTTCTTTAGCCTTTTTGTCAATTACTTCCTTGGATGATGTTTGTGCAGCTGCATCTCAGACTAATCCTCCTACCTTTATTGCTCATTACAAACGGGATCTGATCTGTAGAGCAAGAGCAGCGTTTGGCTCAGTGGTGCTCTGGAATATCCTTCCTTAGAGTCCTCCCGGGATTTAGGTAGCTGGGGACTCTGTCCCAACAGTTGAGGAATGAATGAAAATGGACAACATCAGATTAAAAAGTTATGTATTCACCATAACATTCCATCTGTATTATCCATTTTCATTCTTCCTCGTCTATCCCCCCTTTCTAGTCCTGGAGACAGTCAAGAGTATTGGAGGAACCTCTGCTCCATGTTTGAGCTCCAGTTTCCATTCTTTTTTTATTTTCTACTACTCTCTTAGTCATACAGGCAACAAACTAGATCTGAGGTATGTTAGGTTGGTGGGGCATTATGGATAAAGGGAGGTGCTCGAGAGTTCAAGAATTGTATGATCTGAAAGAAGCAGCCGAGTCATTTCCAAGGGTCAGATTCAAACCTAACAGTTGAGAAAGAATGAAAATGGGCAACACAGATGGAACGTTATGGTGACTACAAAAACTTTATTTTCAGTGGAGGTGCGGTACAAGTGATGCACATTTATAATTGTAGGGTATGACATCTGTACATGAACTTATTTATATGTTTTTCTAAATATTTATTTCCATGATTTTTAAATATAGTTATTAATGGTCTTTACTGATAGGCCAGCACTTTTTCCATCATCAAAAGGAACAGCTCTCAGGAATGGAAGGAGTTTTTGAGGTTAAAGCATTCCTTTACACTAGTTTCCATTGGCTTTTGACCTTACTGTCATTGTCTAAAGTTAAGAATAAGCCTGGCTTTTCCCTTTATTCCTTACTCAAGGGACTGCCCGGCCTCATTTGAGTCTGCCATAGTGAAGAAGGAAATCAGAAATTTAATTAAACAGTTGACCACTTCTGATGAAGATAAAATGGTATCATCAGAGAAAGGCTTAATTTTGACTGCATCCTCTGTATAGGCCTCCATGTGATGTAGAATGTTCTTGACGTTTGCTGAAATCCTAACCCAGCTCTTTCAAAGGTTGCCACCCATTTGACCTATTGGTGCTATGTAGCAGTATGGGCTACTATTACTCATCTTTCAGATTCTTCTATCAGATTGTTGTTTGATGCTGAAGATACAAAAGAAGGCTTAGTGAATCACTCTGACAGGATTTCACTACCTCATCCCCCTATTTTTGTCTGAATTCTTTCCTGGTCAGTGGAGGTACCATCCATTAAAGGTCCATCATTCAGTCATGAACTATGTCCACACTTAAGAATGCTTAGGAAACTCCAAAACATTTCATACCATACCTCACTAGGGAAGATGAAGAGTATCACTTTCCTAAATTTTTGTGGAAAGTTCCTACAGCAGTATTAACTGTCAGTCTTCTCCTTAGCGTCAGTCATTACATTGCCTATTTTTTTCCAGTGGTCAAAGACCCCATTGCATGAGGGTGATACCTTTGTTACACTATACTTCTCCATTATCATTTAATGTGCCTGTGTGAAAAAACAGCATTACCTCATGCCACCTGCTTATGTTCTTTCCATTTTGAAACTGTTAAATGTCCAAATGTTTTTGTCCAGTCTTGAGTAGCTGTGTCAGTTGCTTGGTCTAATTTGCATTATGTGTTACAGTATCTGTTTTTCTTAATTGACGGAAATGGTTGTGTTAGTGCTGCCTCCTGTTCTGTTCGAGGTTATGTCAGCTCTTAAATCTTTAAATAAGCATGTTTATCTCTTAAATCTGTAATAACCGTGTTTGTGGGAGGTGTCATTAACTTATTTACAGTATGTTTCTGTTGTGGTACTTTCTTGACACTATCCATTGTGAACCCCTCTTGTACATTTAGCAAAACTAGTATACCAGAAGCCTTGAATACTTGTCATTTACAGAAAAAAAAGTTACAGAATTTAGAGAGGTGCCTGAAAGGAAGATTCTAAGAAGTCATGAAGGTAAAGTCTAAGGAATATTAGGTTCATAGGTTGGTACTAGGCTATCAGCGCTAGGGCCTGTACAAGCCTAGCCATAACAACAAATTTTTGAAAAGAGGGTGAAACAAAAAGGAATGGATAAAAAAGGAAGACAAAGATAAGGAAAATATGACAGAAATTACAAGCTGCTTTTAGCATCTGGGGTTAGTGGAGAGGCACTCTCAACAGCTTTCAGTACAGGGCTAACGCACATTCAGAAAAGTGACATGCTCTACCCCTGTCATTTTCAGGGAAGAAAATTCCTTGTTTCATTTATTCAAGTTTTAATTAATCACAAAAATACAGAATGGATTGTGGAAGGTTAAACTGGAATATGGGAGGAAAAATGGGTCTCAATCATGCATAACTGGATTTCAGCAATATTCACATCTATCAAGTACATTGCCTGTTGTGTACAACATTGTTTAGCTTCTGATGTAAAATAATAAAAAGTCAGCCATTTGATGGGAAAATATTTGATAATTATTTATTTATATTTATTATTGTTTTATTGTGGAAGTCACATGATGAAATTTAGTCATGGCTATTTCAGTTGATATATATAAAGGTGAATTTGGTGTATTCTTACTCTGACAAAGTCTCCTGTGAAGGAAGAAAGTGCTAACTATTTCATTGGACCATACTAGTGATGTCCCTCATCTGGGCCAGTGATCAAAGAGCCTCAGTTCTCATTACTGACACTGGTGGGGAACTTTCACAGTCAGAAAAAATTTTCCTGTCAAAAGATGAAAATAAAGCAGAGTAAAAACATGCTGACTGCACGAGCTAGCCACTGTTGACTAACAGCATGCATATACACTGCACTTCGTACAGAAACAGTTAAGGTTTCCTCAGTAACTGTAAAAAACATGAATCTGTCAAAGATAAAAGACAAATAAATACTGCTACAAGCAGAAATTCCCACTGGAATTAATGTAAACACTGACAGAAATAAAATAAGTCTTTTTTTAAACAAAATATAGATATATATAGATATAGGTCTACTTTTAAATCACAAAATACCAAAATCTCGAGTTTTGAGATAGTGAACTCAAAACATCGAGATTTCGATATCTCAAAATTTAAAACTGGACCAAAAAAGCCACAGTTAAATAATGTGTTTGCCGTTCTCTTCACGGTAGCACAATCTCAGAGTTGGTATATTTAAGTAGGGGGTGTGCAGGGGGGCTTGCCCCCCTGCAAATACATTATTTTAGTTTTTTTTTTGTTTTTGTTCCACTTTTAAGTTTTGAGATACTGAAATCTCGATATTTTGAGTTCGGTATCTCAAAACTCGAGATTTTGGTATTTCGGGATTTAAAAGTGGACCCATATAGATATATATAAATATATATATATATATATATATATATATATATATATATATATATATATATATATAGATCCCTATCAATACATCAAACTTTCAAAACTTTGAAAATCATACGGCTCAGACTATATGACTAAAGTTTTGAAAGTTCGGAAAAAAAAATAAAAACAAAAAAATGCATATTTTTATGTTTTTGCAGGGGGAAATCCCCCCTGCACCCCCCACCCACATCCCCTGCTAATTAAATATACCGATTCCAAGATTGCACTACAGTGAGGAGAATAGTAAATTTCCTGTTCCGCGCAGTACGGTGATCTCGATTCAAAATGTTCAGACTTTCAAAACTTCAATCATACAGTCTATGATTTTCGAAGTTTTGAAAGTTCATTCTACTAATAGGGATACATATATATGAATCTGCTCTGTGTTTTTTATGATCAGATCATAATTTTAATGTGATTGAAGTTATTTGAATTTACTTTGGTAATTTTACTGACTCACAAGAAAATATAGATTAAATTTGCTATTAAATGTTATTTTATGGCAGTTTAACATTTTTAGCTAATTTTTAACACTTTTTTTGTCTCATTGGTTGCTTTGGTATTTGGACTTTGTATACTGGAAATTCTTTAACTTGGTCATTTGTAAAAGAATATTAAACACATTTCAAACTGTTGTTTTTCTGATAATAGCACAGTTTGGCAGAGTTTGGTTGTGTGGGACATAGTTATTATTTTAAACTTTAAGTGCTTATTGTGATGCATTGTCTAGTACTGTCGGTTTATTATTCTTGCAGGTGTTGTTTCCCCTGACTTCATGGTTCCTAACTGCAGTACCTTCCCCATCAAATCCAGTTGTGCCTAAAAGGAAAAAAATAAGAAAAATATACCTTAGCCTGTGGTTAGTGATTTTGTTGGGGTCATTGTTTGCCCTGCAGAGCACTTACCTTTTACCCTTTCTCTCTGTACTGTAGCTTTGCCAGCCACTGTGAGGGTTAGACAGTCCTGTGGGGTGTAACCGGTACCTGTCTCAAGTGTGGGAGAATCAAACTGTTTAGGTGCAAGAGTAGCGCATGGTAAGAGACCCCTTACCACATACAGTACCCTGTCCCCTGATATGTTATCTAGGAAAAATAAACAGAATCTTCATTGTACAGCTGATAATCAGATTATAGCTGTTTATAAGGCTGTTGTGGTTTCTTTAGCCAAGAGTGTTCTGCAGACAGCTAATTCTGGTGATTGTGTTCCCATAAGTGGCTCTAGGGCTAGTTTAACTAGAGACCTTTCTGTTTCAAAGAATGAGAACAATGTGATTTCCTAGTTGACACTGAGTTCAGTCACTCTGGTTCTTCAGAAGGTAAACATGAGCTTAAGTCCAAACAAGTGTTCAATTTTCCTCAGATTGCTAGATTTAGCAAGTTTTTTTATTCTCATGAACTACTCCAGAGCTAGGCAGGTTATATGACCTTAAAGAGGTTGAAATTCCCAGTTCTGTGGCTATCACCTATCTCACTGGAATATGTTTATAAAGCTGTAAGCAGGACACCAGTATCTATTCCAGCAGTTCCTAAAACAGAAAATACAGTGTCTCCTCAGCTATGGCAGGTATATATTCTCATTTGACTAATTCAGCTGCAGTCTCCCCATTTGCATGCTCAAATAAAAAGTCTTTGGCTTCATCTTATCCAGTGCCCCCTGACATGGAGGGGAAATGATTAGATCTTCAAGGCAAAAAGATGCCATTTTCTAGTAATCTAGCCTTTAGAATGTTAAATTATCAAGGCTATATTTGGAAATGTATTTTACAGTGTGCCTACACAAATGTCTTAGATAAAGTAGAAACAATTTCATTAATATAAGGTTTTAAAAAATGCTTTAAGAGATGTATTTAGCTGTACAGATACAGTATCAAGAGATGCTGATGCTGCTTCTTTATTAAGATAGTATGCATGGTTACATAATCAGAGCATCTGAAGTAGTTAACTTCATTTGTTCATCAACCTGTGGGTATCGGATCCATATTGGATCTGAGCCGGCAGCTTTAAACAGCTAAGATCTGAGCTCCAAGCTCCTCCCCTTACCCATAACCCCTGCCATCCCTCTCTGACCCCAGATCTCATTTGCCGCAGTTGAATCAGCAGCTTAGAACGAGTTCCAGGCGTGGGAGTTAGTTTTGTGAGGAAAATATTATCTAAATGAAAAAAAGAAGCCAGCACTCCACTCCATGACACAGACGATAATAGTTTTATTCCAAACATGAAAACAGCAAAAAAGCATAACCGTACAACAACATGGTTGTACCGGTTTTGGCAGAGCCTTCCTCAGCAACCAAACTTGATGTAGAAGGTGAAGACAAAACCACACATGCTGTCTACCAACTTATAAAAAATTCATTTGGAATGCATGGAGCGCCCTCTAGTGCATCAAATAATAATGCACTGATACATTAATACATAAATATATAAAAATAAATACAAATGTTCAAAATATTATATATAATGTATTGATATGTGAGAAAAATATAAAAAAATATATAAACAACAAACATGTATAATAATTGCTTCAAAAATGGTCATTCAAACCAGGGGGAAAAAGAGCCCCTAGTTTGATGATCCACATTTTCTCTTTGTAGGTAAGCCTATCATGTAAAATTTGAAGTTGTGCATGTCTATCCTTAATGTGGTCAATGACCATAAAACAAAAATTGCCAGTAGGGTGTTTAGAAATATGTCTGTATAAAGAGCTAGACCCCTTTTTATTTTTAATATCACTAAGATGCTCCCCTATCCTAACTTTAAAAGGATGGGAAGTTTGTCCAACATAAAAAGCTCGATAATTGCACTGGGCTAAATAGATCACCCAGGAAGTACTGCAATTGGCAAAGCATAATACATACACTTGTGGACAATTATGTGAAGAAAAGGTCTGGCTTTTTAACACCCTAGGGCAATAGGTACAATGACCACATGGATAGCATCCAAATATAGAGCCTCCAAATAAATTCACTTGGGTAGTTGAACCTGTATCCTTATGATAAACTCTCTTGTAGTGACTAAAAAGAGAACCCAAAGACCGCCCTTTGCGAAATGAGTAATAGCACCGTTCCCCTATATATTTCTGTAAGACCTCATCCGATTTTAACAAATACCAATGCTTACGTATGATATTCATAAATCCTACCATGTTTCTCCCATAGGTTGTTACCAATCTAAGCAAATCAGACTTAACATAATCTCGATTTTGATAAGCTAACAAATCAATTCTGTCTTGTTGATTTGCAAAGCGATTGGCCCTCGTGATGTCACCCCCTAATTAACCCCTGCTTCTGAACCTCTAAATTAAATCCCTCTTGTAATGGTCGTATGTGGAAGGGCTGGAACAAATCCTTTTTACCCAGAGAAATTGATACTTGGGGATATTCTTGATGACATGCTGGGGGTGAAAACTAGTGGCATGTAATAAGGTATTGAACTGAGGACATTTTCTAAATATCTCACTCTCAAGAGTGTTGGTATCAGTTCTTTTTACCAAAACATCCAAAAATGTAATTTCAGATCTAGAAAAGGTCAACTTAAACTCAATACCCCATACATTGCCATTTAAATATTCTAGGAATTCCAAAAGGAATTCCTCATTAGCTCTCCACACCATCCAGCAGTCATCAAGATATCTCCTCCAAATATCCATCTCATTGATGTAAATATTATGGCCAATATCATAAATCACCTGATCTTCCACATACACCATGAACAAATCAGCATAAATGGGGGCAAAATAAGCCCCCATAGCGGTGCCCTGGATTTGCCAAAAACACCTGTCCTTAAAAAAGAAAACATTATGAATCAAGACCTGTTCAGTCATACATACCAAGAGGGTATTAAAACCAGGTTTATAAATGTTAACCTTATCCAACCAATATTGCAGGGCCAAAAGTCCTGCCCAATGGGGAATACTGGTGTATTAGGAGGTGACATCCAAGGTGCACAACAACCAATGGGATTCTAATTGAGTCTCAGAGGTAATGGTATCCTGAATTCTTGAACGTATATATGCCAATAGCGGTTTCAAATATAATGTAAGAAATTCAGAAAGAGGTTCTGTAAGGGAACCCCTGCCTGATACAATGGGTCACCCAGGCAGGCTTGTAGGGTCTTTGTGGATCTTCGGGAGAAAATAAATATATTGTCTACTAGGAAAATCAACTTTAAGTTGATGACACACTTCATCATTAATGATGTCCTCCTCTCTAGCCAAATCCAAAAAATTATCAACATCCTTTTTAAATTGCAAAGTAAGATCCACTTGCATTTCTTGATAATGATTATTTAACTTTGCGATCAGCTTCAACTTCATAATCCTCCAAATCCTGGACCACCACTGCTCCCCCTTTATCCGCTGAAAGGACAACAATATCCTTGTTGTTAATCAGTTTCTCCAAACATATTCTCTGATTTTTATCCAAATTGTCCTTTAACTTATCCTGTGTATGTAGATATAAATGTAAATCTTAAGGACAGCATTTTGAAATGTTTGAACAATGGGTTGCATAGGTGGCCTGAATCTGGAGGATCTGAAGCGAAATTCTCTGGACTCAGAGGCAACATTGTCAGTCCCATGAAAGTAGCATTTCAAGTTCAAATTCCGACAAAATTTGACCACATCCTCAGCAAAAAAATTTTCTTGGACAAAAAACCCAGGGACAAAACTTAGTCCTTTATTCAATAAAGCAATTTGTTGATCGTCCAATACCACTGAGGAAATGTTATGCACATTATTGACACTAAATGCTAAATCCTGGTCATCTGTTGAAGGATGTCCCCCAGTCCTTCTGGGTTTGTGATGCTTCCTCCCCCCTCGTCTCTGGGACTTATGCCTAAAGGGGTCTTCCCAATAAAACCTGCTTCCAAATTATTCCTCTTGGAAACAGGAGAGGCATTGATATGAGTATCCTCCCAATCAGTGTTGGAGGAGTCCTCACCGGATGGCGTGGACTCCCTACTCCTTTTCTTCAAGATAGATTTTGACCAACTAACTCTAGTTCTCTTGGATGAATCTGTGGGCATATCAAATGGCTTTCCCCTATCATAGTCTCCCACATCCCTAGTAAATTTCTTAAACTTTTTGTCCCTTAAACCTGAATCCAAAATGGCCAGTTCCTTACCAAGTTTAAGAATGTTATCTTTGTAACAGGAGAGTGTTGAGTAAACCTCCACAGTTTTACTAATCAATGATATATTAGCAATTTGTTGCTCAAAGTTCCGCTCATAAAAACTACACAAAAGATCTACAAACGTCATGGAGACACGTTGTTGGGCCTCCCCCCATTGTGTGAGAAGACATTCATCCGGTTCCGCCACCATAGGCTGAATCCTAACCCTAAGCCCTCTAGGGACTATTTTTCTGCGTTGATAGACCCAAAATCATTTTAAATGCCAAACATTCTTACGCAGAAAGGTACGATCCTTGGTCAACTTTGCAAAAGCAAAATTACAATCCTGGATGGGATCCCGGACACCAGAAACAGCATCACCTGAACCCGAGACTATGCCAAAAATACCCACGTCTTCAGAATCTGAGGACAAACCCTTAATAAGATTTGCTAACTCCATCTCTGACCAAACGCAAGCACAAATTCAATACCAGATGCAAAAAATCATATGTAACACACATAAACAATATAGATTCCACCCAAAATGTATTACATAAACAAATTGTTGGCCAGTCAGTATGCTAAAAATGCATAATTCATGTAACCAACCTTCAGTTGCAAATACCAATACTGCAAATTCGGTGACACCATATAACCACCTTTTTATTTCACTCTTAAACCACAGGGGGAATCATATATGATTATAAATGTTGAAAATCAAGCCCCAATTAGACACTATAATAGTCAACAAGCTTTAAAAAGCTTGTATTGAGCCTACAAAAAGCTCCATGCTACGTGATCCAAAAAAAGGGGGGGGCAAAAATCTATATTCAAACCACCGCAACTTGTATGAAAAAAAATATATATATATATATATATATATATATATATATATATATATATATATAAAACAAAATAGACATGTTCAAAAGAGCTGTCCTGATGTCCAAAACCATTCAGGATAAAGTAATAAAGATTATATGATAGGCTTACCTACAAAGAGAAAATGTGGATCATCAAACTAGGGGCTCTTTTTCCCCCTGGTTTGAATGACCATTTTTGAAGCAATAGAATATGCAAAAGACCGTTTGGTTCAACTCAAAAGTAACAAACACAATAACCAAACGGATAATCCTCCACAGCCAAGCAAGCAAAATAAATCCACCGGAACCACGATAGAATCCAAAAATTTTAATAAAAATCCACAAAGCTTAGTTGGTTAAGCGCTTTCACTCGTCAAGCGAGTTTCATCAGAACAATGATTAGGTGCGCCTGTGATCAATTTATATAAAAATGGCGCCAAAATAGCATCAATTAATACATATAAACTTTAAAAAATATAAATGTAAATAAGTTCATCTATTTTTGAAGCAATTATTATACATGTTTGTGGTTTATATATTTTTTTATATTTTTCTCACATATCAATACATTATATATAATATTTTGAACATTTGTATTTATTTTTATATATTTATGTATTAATGTATGGGGATTATTTCTATTTGCAGACATGGGGTATGGCTATGGGCACCCCATGTGCAAATAGTTACTCTAATTTGGTTCTGGCTGAGTGGGAACATAATAAACTGATACCCAGCACTTGGAAACAATATCTAGTGTACTACGGCCGTTTTGTGGATGATGTCTTTATCCTTTGGAGAGGCAGCTCTACACAATTGGACCTTTTTGTCAACTTTATCAACGAGAGCACTGATTTTCTAGAGTTTGTGGTTAAACATTCTTCGGAGACCATAGAATTTCTGCATGTAAAGATTCATCTGCATCCTGATAGAGGTATCAGTACAGGAATTCATAAAAAAGAAACCTGGAGAAATCATTATCTGCATAGGGGAGTATGCACCCGGGACATATTTTTGATAACATCTTTGAGAATCAGATCTTAAGAACCTCAAGATTATGTACTGAGAATGAAGACTTTGTAGCAGAACAGAGAAATATTGAGACACATTTAAGTAAAAGATCCTATAAAAGAAAGAATCTAAGATTGAAGCATGATCCACAGGAATTAAGGAGAGGAAAGGGACGTCCCTACTTCTCTGAACCCACATCGAGTCATCATGAGAGCCTGGATCTTAAAACTCAATCACAGCAACTTAAAAGTTTGTTAACATACTCTGCTGACAATAAGCAAGTATGTGAAGTTATTAGGAAGTTTTGGCCAGTATTGACAACTGATGACAAAATAAGAGACATTGTAGGTGAACAGCCCAGATTCCTATACAAGAATAAGAAGAATTTGAAACGTTTCATTTGCAACAAAGATGGATTTGAAAAAAATAGGCCCAATTCTAATAGAAAGGGCACTTTCAAGTGCTTAAGATGCAAAGCTTGCAACTCCATTGACAGCTCCAATGTTTTTGTACATCCATACTCCAGGCAACAGTACAATTTTAATGTCTATGCTGATTGTACTAGTTCCCATATCATATACTTAGTGACTTGCTGCCAATGTAGTGCTTTCTATGTTGGCAAAACAGATCAACGTCTTAAGGAACGTATCCTCAGACATTTGAGGGACATCAAACAGAAAGATTCCAATAATGCCTTAGCAGCCCACGTAGCACAGTATCCTTCTCATTACTTTCTATCTAAGGCCATAGAGGCAGTCTGTCAGACCACAAGAGGAGGTGATGTTCATAATCGCACAGAGCTAAGGGAAACATGCTGGATAATTAATTTAAAAGCAAACAGATCACCGGGCTTGAATACTATTGTGCCATTAAAACCTGCACTTAAGAATAGAAGGAATATGATTAGCAAGTTTACTTGAATGTTGCTTCATTCATATAATGTATTCACATCCATAGCTATTAGTTTTCTCATATACAATCCTATAGTAAAGAGAAGCACTGCCCCTTTAATTACAATGAAGGAAATGATATCTCTCTGCTAGCTGGCCTCCTTTTGGTTTGCAACAAGGGTGTGTCAGAGAACTAAATGAGGAATGGCTGTGATGCCTTATAAATACAAAAGCTGAACAGTCCTTTTTATACGATCTGAGGAAGGCTTATTTGCTGAAAGCGCTTATCGGAAGACTGAGGACTGCTTATTTTATGTTATATTCTTTTTATTAAAGTTTTGATTTTACTATTAAGTTTTACTGCCGTGGTGGACATCAGGAGTTTTTAGTAGTAGTTTCTGCATCAAGTTTGGTTGCTGAGGAAGGCTCTGCTGAAACCGGTACAACCATGCTGGTATACGGTTATGCTTTTTTGCTGTTTTCATGTTTGGAATAAAACTATTATCGCCTGTGTCATGGAGTGGAGTGCTGTCTTCTTTTTTTCATTTGGATTGGCAATTTCAGCCGTTCGTGCAGGAGGATGTTGGACTTATTGAAAATATTATCTACCCTTTTTTCCCCGTAGTTAAATTACTGTTGTGTGTGTTGCTCCCTACTTAGAATTTTAGTTATAAAATTTGTTAATTGTTTTATTTAGTCTAGTTTAATTTCTTCCCTGTGTGTGTGAAGGCGTGTGCACTGGGCCTTGTGTGTTTTTTAGTCAGACTATGTCTGAGTCCGCAAAAACCTTTTTCTCTAAATGCACTGAGTGTGGCCATAAGCTACCCCCAGCGGATGGCCACACTCGGTGTGTTATCTGCCTTGGGGTTGACCACCTCTCCTCAGGCTGCACTATTTGTGCAGCCTTCAACCCCAGGGCCCTAAAGGACAGGAGGTCGAAGTTGATTCTGGTGGGACTTCTTCCCCCGGACTCAACTTTGACCTCCTCTCCCTCGGTGGCACCTGCTGAGGCCGCAGCAGTGCCTCCTTCCACCCCTGCTCCCCTAGCCGGGACCCATCCTCCCACCATAGGCCAGGAAGAGAGGGAAGCAAGGCGGGAGAGGAAGAAAGAGAGACATCACAAGCGGTTGGCCGAGTCTTCCTCCTCGGCTAAACAAGCAGCCTCTGCCAGGGCTTCCGGGCCTTCTCCTTCCTGGCTCCATTCACCTCATTTCTCCCCAGAGCCAGAGGAGGAGACCCGGTCACCTTCGAGGTCATCGAGGCGGCACTCCCGGCCCGCCTCGGTGGCCTCTTCTAGGTCCACCCGAAGCTTGTCCAATGCAGATATGGACCGGATGATGTGTAGGTTCCTCCAGGCCCAGCTGCAGATGGGAGTGCTCCTGCCTCCCCCCCTCCGGGGGGAGCTCGACCCCCTTTTTTGCCCCGATTGCTCCTTCTCTGACCCACTTCCGGGGTTCGGAGCCTTTGGATCTGAGTTGCTTAGGAGCCAGGGGTGGGTCAGTGCCGATAGTACCTCTTACTTCGGCTCCGACCGCACCCTCGAGTTTTTCGGGTCCCTTTTCGGATCTGAGCTCTCAGAGCCGAGAGCTGAGCTTTGGATCCGGAGGTGTCAGTGTGACCAGCTCTGTCTCGGTTGGAGCATACTGGCCCTTCGGATCCGATTGCTTTGACGCCGGCTCTGATCCACACATCAGATCCGAGGGGACTGCTCTTGGATCCAAGGGAGAGCAGTTCTCCTTCGGCATTCGATGTGGAGAGGGTATTGTCGAGGGATTCGTGGCCCCAGGCTCCTTCTACGGTTCCACCCTGCACTCTCTCTCAGACGAGCCTACCTTCCATCCCCCGGCCCCAGGGACAGCCTGCGCCTACGTCCCAGATGGTTCCCTTGGAGGAACAATATGTGGTTGGTGAGGCCTCTTCGGACAGCCCCCCTGAGGAGGTTCCTCACAAACGTAAGTGCAAGAGGAGGCACTTGGACTCACCTGAGTCCTTGACGGAGGACACAGATTTAGAGGAAGGGGAAGGTTCCCCAAGTTCACACCCCGAAGATGTCTCCTTCAAAGACATTATGGAAATGTTACGCATTAGAAGGGGGGTGGTCTGCCCAAAAACCTTCCTCGGATGAGTCTGTGTTTCTGGAGGCGTTTGATGCAGGCTCATCTACCTCTTGGGTGTCCCCTCCCGCCAATCCCCTGGTAGATTTGATCACTACCAGGGCATGGAAGGAACTGGACACTCTGGAGCACATTCCTAAGAGACCAGATAGAATCCTCAGTCCCCCCACTGATAGGACGGTTTGGAGCAAGGGTGCTCCTGTAGATGCCATGTTGGTGGAGGCCGCCACCAAGAAGG
Source organism: Protopterus annectens (assembly GCF_019279795.1). NCBI lineage: Eukaryota > Metazoa > Chordata > Ceratodontiformes > Protopteridae > Protopterus > Protopterus annectens. Next base: position 332,465,737 of record NC_056740.1, on the reverse strand, counting down.
AACTAGCCCAGGAGAGTTCCTTGGTCCACCCTCCCGACAAGGAGTCTCGGACGATGGACCGCCTGGGGAAGCGGATGTTCACTTCAGCTACCTTCTCCGTAAGGTCGCTGAATTATATTGCACATGTGATACGACTCCAGCGGGATCTTATCAAGGAATACGCCGGGTCACCCCCAGAGTCCATGTCGGCCGAGGATAAGAAGGTATTCTCAGCTCGAATGGCCACTCTTAAGTCCATTTCGAACACTTCTGTGTGGCTCCTTTCCCATGTTACGGAAGGAGCTGCTAGAGCTAGCGGAGCGGGCATTGTCTTATGGCGACATGCTTGGCTCCACCTTTGCGATTTTGCGGAACCCTTCAAGGCATCCTTTGCAAATGCCCCATTTGACGGTTCTTCACTATTTGGCAAGACCGTCCGCGACACGCTGGTCCAGAGCGAGAAAGATGGGAAGACGTTGTCTGCCGTCGGAGTCCGCATCTCGGCTACCCAGAGGTCCTTCTCCAGGAACCAAAGGGGACAAAAGAAGATGTGGTTCCAGAAGTCTCAACAGTCCTGTTTCGCTCCAGACCCCTCGTCCTTCAGAGGCAGAAGAGGACAGGGTGGACGCTGGCCCAGAGGCAGAGGGGGACCTAAGAATTTCAGGTCAAGAGAACCCTTTTTGGATCGGCCTGCACAGCAGCCCTGAAGAGTTGCCTGACTGTTCCACTCTGGAGGCAGTCGGGGGGTGCTTCTCGAGGCACCTAGCAGTTTGGGAGTCCATCACAACAAATCGCTAAGTGTTTCGAATCATATCCAGAGGTTACAAAATTCCCTTTCTGTATCCCCCTCCCAGACCCCGGAGCCTCCCCGATGTCCCACCCAATCAAAGGGAGGCAGCAGCTGCAGAAATAAGCCAGCTGCTAGAAAAAAGAGTGATCCAGCACGTCCCCAAGACCAATCCGGATCGGGCTTTTACTCCAGGTTCTTTCTGGTGCCAAAAGAAATGGGGGACTTAAGGTCAATCCTCGACCTGTCCTTTCTGAACCTGTCAGTGGCCAAAGAGAAGTTCCGGATGGTCACCATTCAATCCATTCTCCCACTCTTACAGGAGAATGACTGGATGTGCTCAATAGACCTCAAGGATGCGTACTACCACATTTTGATGGACAGACGATCCAGAAGGTTTCTCCGCTCCGGCTAGGAGCCAGCCACTACCAGTTCAGGGCCCTTCCCTTTGGTCTCAGCACAGCCCCCAGGGTGTTCACAAAAGTTTTGGCAGTTGTAGCTGCCCACCTGAGACTCCAGGGGATACAGGTCTTCCCATACCTGGACGACTGGCTCCTGACCACCCCCACCAGGCATCTACTATGTTCAGCCAGAAATTACTTCCTTCACTTGACCTCCCGGCTGGGAATCACAATCAACCTCAGGAAATCTTCCCTTCAACCAACCCAGATCTTGGACTTCATAGGAGCCAGGTTAGACACAAACCTATTGAAAGTCTTCTTAACTCCGGACCGGCTTCGAACTCTGAAGCTCCACGTACTGGCCCTTCTACAGTCCTGTATGGGCAGAACAGTCCAAGGCATGTGGACCCATTCAGAGACCTTGTTGCATATCAATGTCCTAGAGATGAGAGTGGTGCTTTTGGCGTTGCAAGCACTCAAGGCCCTTCTTCCCTTAGGGACAGTTGCAATTCAGACAGACAACATGTCAGTGGTCTGGTATATCAACAAACAGGGGGGAACCAGATCCTACCCACTTTGTCAAGAGGCCATGAGAGTTTGGGAATGGGCGATCTCCCCAACCGCTTTCTCATAGCGACACACATTACGGGTCGGTCAAACATTTTGGCAGACAGGCTGAGTCGAACCATCCTCTCACCGTACGAGTGGTCTCTGAACCCCAGAATAGCGAAGCAAATCTTCCTCAAGTGGGATCAACCTTGCTGCGATCTCTTCGCATCTCCTTTGAATGCAAAATACAGCGACTACTTTGCTCTAATTCCCCCATCAGGGGAATCCCAGAGAGACGCTCTGGTGCATGTTTGGCCATCCAGTCTACTTTATGCTTATAAACGAAAAAACGTAGCTGGATACTGCTGATTGTATAAAACACAGTTTATTTCTTACAAAACAAACAGTACGGTATTAGCGCTTTCGGGCGGTTGCCCTTCATCAGATAAAATTTTTACAATAAAAACTCCTTATTTAAAAAACAATGTATCCAATCAAAATGCGAAAGCGCTAATACCGTACTGTTTGTTTTGTAAGAAATAAACTGTGTTTTATACAATCAGCAGTATCCAGCTACGTTTTTTCGTTTATTTTGGACTGTACCTTACATTTTGCTGGGTTTTGGCATAGCTTTGACCTTTTGTTTTTTGGTCTCTACTTTATGCTTATCCCCCTCTTCCCCTAATGCTAAAATTCTTGCAGAAAGCCCGTCGGTTGGGGAGCAGAGTCATCCTCATAGCCCCATTCTGGCCTCGTCAAACATGGTTCCCATGCCTATGGTCTCATCTGGTGAATCCTCCATGGATTCTAGATCCCACCCTGGATCTGATCTCTCACCCACTAGGATTATCAACCCCGAATCTGGACAACCTCAAGCTCACAGCTTGGTTGATCCAGTTCCAGTAATAGCTAGGACTCCCGGTATCTTGTCCCCTGTTAAGGCTATTTTAGTAGCCACTCATAAACCTTCTACGAGAAAGGTTTATAACAGCAAATGGAAACGCTTTACAATCTGGACGGAGCATAGAAAATTGGATCCCTTTACAGCTCCGATACCAGCAGTGTTAGAATTTTGTTCAACTTTATTCGACCAAGGTGTTAGCTCTTCTACGGTCAAAGTCCAATTAGCCGCTATTTCCCATTATCATGTGGGAAGTGATCTTGGTTCCTTAGCTTCTTCCAAGTTATGTAAGACTTTCTTAAAAGGCACTTTCCTCTTAAGGCCTCCGGTTAAAGATGCAGTCTCTTCATGAGATTCAACCCTTGTTCTCCAGTCTCTGACGGCCCCTCTGTTTAAACCTGCAGCTTTGGTGGATCTAAAATATTTATCTTGGAAGACGGCCTTTCTCATCGCTATCACTTCGGCTAGAAGGGTTTCTGAGCTTCAAGCCCCCTGCGCCAAACCTCCTTACTTGGTCTTCCATAAAGATAGAGTTTCCCTCAGGACCAATCCCTCCTTTCTACCCAAAGGTGCTTCTGAGCCCAATATCAATAAATCTATTAATTTACCAATTTTCTTTCCAAATTATCAAAACAGGGGTGAATACAAACTACATTCTCTGGACGTACACAGGCAATTGAGATTCTACTTGCACAGGACTGCTGAACATAGGAAATCTGAGCAACTCTTTGTATCCCTTGCTAAATCCTCTTTGGGCAAGCCAGTATCAAAAGTTACATTGTCCAGATGGATTTCCCAATGTATACTTCTGGCATATAAGAGTTCCGGCCGGCCTGAACCTGAAGGAGTCCACGCTCATTCTACCCGATCGATTTCTACTTCTGCTGCCTTTTGCTCCAGAGTGTCCTTGGATGACATTTGTTCAGCAGCCACTTGGGCTTCATCCCATACTTTCATTAACCATTACAAGTTGGATATAATTTCTAGAAGGAGAGCATCCTTCAGCTCTGCAGTGCTCCGGAATATCCTTCCATGAGGACCTCCCAAGTTTGGGTAGCTGGGGACTCTGTCCCACAGGTTGATGAACAAATGAAGTTAACTACTTCAGATAAAGAAGTTATGTACTCACCATAACATTCCATCTGAGTAGGTAAACTTAATTTGTCAGCAACCAACCCCCCCCCTCAATCCCCCTAACCTGTAGTGCGTCCTAGAAGGATTCCTTGTCCTTTTCTCTGGATAACACCAGGTTAGGATGTGCAGGTGATCCTTGTTTTGTAATGTTCTGTGTTACTACAGCAAATTCGATCTGAGGTCAGAGAGGGATGGCAGGAGATTATAGGTAAGGGGAAGGAGCTTGGAGCTCGGATCTTAGCTGTTTAAAGCTGCCAGCTCGAATCCGATATGGATCCGATACCCACAGGTTGCTGACAAATGACGTTTACCTACTCAGATGGAATGTTATGGTGAGTACATAACTTCTTTTTCTCTGATGTTTTTAAAGCCAAAATTTTGAATGCACCTTTAAGTTCTGAAGTGGTGTTTCGGCTCTCTGTTACATAGATTCTCAAACAGTGGGCAAATTCATGCATAAGTTATCTAGGATGTTTCATGTACCCAGGTTCTTACCAAACAAGGCCTGCTCCTTCAAGGAGCAGAACAAACAAAAATCCCAGCCAAACAAAAGTCAGGGATCAAAAACAAAATGGTGGGAGGATAATTCTTCAAAATCAAACTAGGGGGCCCTTTTGCCAAGTTGCCAAGTCACAGAGCACCCCTACCCTCCCGCCCTTCCTTTTCATCTTCTTCCCCAAGCTCTGTCTCTCAGCCCTGCAGCCTGGCTGTAAGTAGTCTTGGACAAATGGATTCTGAGAATAACTTGGAGATGATACACTTGATAGTGAATAGAAAATCCTCCCCCTTTCAGAAGAATCCTCCATGCCAACCATACCAGATAGAGGTGTTTCCTCCAGTGCTCCATTATGTGGTAGAAGCATGGGTCATAGAACCAGTGCCTGAAATATGCAAAGGCAAAGGATTTACTCAAGAATCTTTTTGGTACCAAAAAAGGAGCATTCCTGGAGACCCGTCCTAGACTTTCCTTTCTAAACACCTTTGCAAAAGTTCTACAGTTCAAAATGCTCACCTTACAGTTGCTTCCAGACCACTGTTTCATGGTGACTAGATCTCAAGGATGCTTATATTTCTGTTGCTCTTGATTTCAGGAAATTTTTTGAGATTTTTTTCAGGGCATTTTTTGAGATTTGCTGTGTCTGGCTTACATTATCAGTTTTTCTGCATTACCTTTTTGGGCTATCTGCTGCACCTTAAGTGTTTACAAAGTGTCTATCCCCAGTGGTTGCCTATTGCAGAACCCTAGACATCCTAATTTAGATGAATTACTGATTTCCATTGATTCTATATCCAGATGTTTGATGTCCTCAGGCAAGGTCGTATCCCTCCTTTCACACCTGGGTTTCAAACTGAACATTCAAAAGGCCTTCCTCACACTCTCTCAGTGAATTCAGACCCCATCCAATCTGTCCAGATGGACTCCTCAGATTTTGTGTGGGGGGCAATATCCATGAGAGTTCAAGTCCAAGGCTTGTGGGGTTCTCAGGACACAGCAAAGCACATAAACATAGATGTTGGCAGTGATTCATGCCTTAAAAGTTCTTCACCACTTATAGACTTCGGGTTCCCTTCTAGTGGCCATAGACAGCACTACTATAATGTGGTATTTGAACACGCAATGGGGTACAAGGTCATATTCTTTTGCTGGTTGACAGTGGTGGCCTGAAAGCTTGCTCTACAGCATTTTCTGACTCTTCAGGCCTTGTACATTCTATCAGAGCAAAACACAGTGACAAGCAAGCTAAGCAGATCCTGGACAGACCCTCATGAGTGGAAACTCAATGTAGATGTTTTCCAGGACTTGGTCCAGATGTGGGAAACACTTCAAGTAGATCTGTTTGCCTCCTTTCAAAATAGACAACTAAAAGAATTCTGTTCAAGACATCCTTGTATCCATGCTTGGAAGACAGATGCTGTATCATCCCCATGGTCAGGAATGTTCCTCTATGCATTTCCACACTTTTCAGTGCTGGATCTGCATACACAACATCAAGGGCAAATGGTACAACCCAACGTATAACAACTGACAGCTTGGATGATTCGATTTTGATATATTTTAAGCAATTGTTCCATGAGGGATGTGTAGCTGGTATTTAAGGAGGCAAGAAAACCTGGAGCCAAAAAATCTTACTTTACAGTGTGGAAGATGTTTTCTAGGAGGTGCCTAGCCAATAACAGAGGTACCAAAAGGGTTTTGACCCCTCTGGTTTTCAAGTATTTGTACAAGTGTACTTTGAGATAGTTTGACATATGGTTCAAAGTGCTTCTCGGGGCCATCTCATTTGTCTGCTTATGTATCCCCCCTCTTTTGTCTCTCTTTGAGGTCAAGCAGTTTGTGAAAGAAGTGTTACATGAGAAACCCCCTTGAAAGCAAATTCTTCCTCCTTGGGATCTCAATTTTGCTCTTGAAAAATTTACCTTATCTCTTTTTGAACCTGCCTGCCTGGCTGATTTATGGTTCATTACTTGGAAGATTGTTTACTCACTGCTCTTACAAATGAAAGGTGAGTCTTTCAGCTGCAAGCCATCATGGTGGACCAACCATGTCTGATTTTTCACAACAACAAGATTGTGTTGTTCACTAACCTATCATTCTTGCCTAAAATTCTTTATGAATTTACCCTGAATCAAGCCATCAGTCTCCTGGAGTTTTGCCCTGATCCAAAAAATAATAGAGAAACGATTCTTCATATCTTGAATGCACACAGGCAGCTCAGGTACTACCTTGACAGAACAATGCCTTTTTAAGCATTCTGAACAGCTGTTTGTCTCCTATATGGAGGCTAAGAAAAGTCAACCTCTCTGTAAACACTGTTGCACAATAGTTGTCCTCTGCTCTTGCTTTCCATTACTCCCATTACATTAAATCTCTACCAGGCAAGGTTAAGACTAGCTAAGCTAGGGCTTTATCCTTTTTGATGACATATTGGAAAGAGCATTCTAGAGGCAGCAACATGGTCCTCTGTTCATACCTGTACAATGCACTACAGTCTGGATTTACACAGACCATTCTCCAGGGGCTTCTGGATCTGTATACTTCCACATCCCAGGTAGGGAGAGCTTTGGGAATCTACCCAAAATGCCACTGAGGCAGTGAGAATAATGAATGTAGTACATTTGCATAAGTCCTGCTTACCAATAACAGTAGATGTTTGAATTCCTCACTGCCTTAGTGGTAGCACCGACCCACCATCCCCCAAATTGTAGATAGCTGAGCTGGGTTTAACCTCTTTGGTTCAGTTGTTGTTGGATTTGCTTTTTATATGGTATTGTGATTAGCTGCAGATTTACTCTTGCAAGATGATTCTGGCTTTGGGTATTTTCCTCCATTTTGTGGAAGCAGAAAGTTTGAACACTCACTTCCTGTGTCAGCTGAAGGCTTCCAACTCAGAATATACTCAGCCAGTCTGGTGTCACAGGAGGGGAGTCTTGATAGTTTGAAAGCTAGCCAGTCCTGGGTTACCTTGGCAGATAACCCAAAATTCCACTGAGGTGGTGGAGTCCAAACATCTACTGTTACAGGTAAGTTGGACTTGTGCAACTGTGCTATCTTCACAAGCAGTAACAGCCAAACAATAAAGGAAACTGAGACACCTCCCCTTTTTTGTCTGGATCCTTTTCTGGTCAGGGAATTCATCCTACATTGCAGGAACCATCCTTTGAAGGGCCATGATTCAGTTATGGAAAAATTACCCTCTCTTTTTTTTGTCATTTTTAAACAGTTTTTCATCATTTCCTGTTTCAGATTTGTTGCTATTGTTACTTCAAGACTGTTGCTTTTTTTTCCCTTTAAATGTTTGTAAGTCATCAACATTGTCTTGTATAACACCTGTCTGCACTTTATCCCTTCATCTGTCTCTTACCTCTCAGATCCTTCATCTGTTTTCTCTTTTACTATATGTATGTTCTATGCACATGCATCATTTTCAGCAGTGCTAATTGTAGTAATTTCTGCAGTATTACTGAATTCAGACCTTCTAAAATTTCCTATTGAGCGGTTTCTTGTACATTAGCTAGGACCTTATTTTCTGTTACCTCTTCTCTTACAAATTAACATTATTTTACATTACATTATATTTTGATTCTGTATGATCTATCCAAAATGTCCTTTTTGTTTGTGCCTGTAACACATCTTATCACATTTCTTTGCAATATGTCCAGACTGACCACATTGACTACATTCCACTTATGGCATTCATCTGTTAAGTGTGAAAACTCTGCAAAGAAATGTATTTTGGTTGACCTATATAATGAACAGAACCTCATACAGTAGTATGTTGGATTTCCCCATTGCTGTCTTTCAGGGTCGCCCACAACTTCATGCCCCAGTCTATATATCCCATTCATCATACATTGTAGAAACTGAATATAGTGTTTGACATAAGTTCAAAAATACAGCTTAAACAGTGATTCCCTGAAAGCACATATGTTATAGTGAACAATAATTTTCTTTTTATGAATAGCAATTGTCCCCCTTAAAAAGTATATTAAATCTATGGATAAACATTTTTGTTTCTGCCTGATTTTCTAAGGAAATTATTCGTCATGGCCAAAATCAGAAAGAACAACTGTCATAGAGACAAGAGCTCTGATTCAACTAAACAAGAAACTCAGAGGTCTAAAAAAGTCCATCAAGGCCAATTACTAGGTCAGGTTAGCCTTTCGGGCTAAGGATAATCACAAGGTTGCCTTCTTCAGCTATGTCAGGAACCTTAATGGTAATACTCATCAGTGTGCAGAACTGGTGGTAAGTGGCATAACCTGCTCTGACCAGGGTGACATAGTAAATCTACTGGCTGATAAATTTAGCTCTAATTGAACTGCTAACTAAAGCCAAAAACAATGCTTCAGTGGGCCCAACAGTATCCACGGTTGCTTCCTAAATAGCCTAAAACATGACCTTTTAGGATCACTTGAGGCACTCTTCACCTGCAGCCTCAAAACAGGTTACATACCAGGTGAATGTAGGGCCTCAACAGTCATTCCTTTTCATAAGGGTGGACCATCAACTGACCCTGAGAACTACAAACCCATCAGTCTGACAAGTTTAAAACATGAAACAAATTCTCACAGAAAGTATCATCAAGGACACTGGCAAATTAAAAATACTGGATCCAATCCAGTTTGGCTTTGTTAAAGGAAGGTCTTGCCTAATTAATCCAGTAGACATCTTCCAGGGGATCACCATGGCTATGGATTAGGGGAAAATGGTGCATACCACCTACCTTGACCTGGTTAAGGCTTTCAATACAATACCCAACTCAGGTATTGTTGAAAACTCACAACTAGGCATAAGTCCCTAAAAGACTCACTGGATTGCCAGCTGGCTCACAGATAGGACCCAAGAAGTGAAGATTGGTGAGACCACCTCCACCAAGAGACTGGTGACCAGCAGAGTACCCTAGGGTTCTGTGCTGGGTCCACTCCTGTTTGATATCTACTTCTCGGAAGTCAAGGCTAATGTCAAAGGCCTCTAGCTCACCAGCTTTGCAGATGGCTGTAAATTGGGACCTATCATAGATTCCCCCAACGATACCAACATCCGACAAGAGAGTATAACACAAACAAATGACTGGTGTGAAAGCCACCGATTAAAGCTCAGTTCAAAGATATGCATTATAGTGCCCTTTGGGAAAGCATCCTCCCAAGCTAATTATTTCATTGATAAAACACCCCTAAGAGTTACCCAATAGTTAGTGATCTCAGAACATATGAAGACAATCTGGCAATTGGCCAACACATAGTCCAAGATAGTAAAAAAATCATTCTGTGTCACCCAACTCATAAGCAAGCATGTCACACAGGTCATAGGAAGTAATAGTGCCACTCTATTCAGCCCTTACTAGACCCATCGAGTACAATGCCCCCTTTGGCATGTACCTAATCAGGCACTTGCAAAGTTGGAATGCCCTGAAAGGTTACTCACCAGGAAAAGCCAGAGTATGAATACCCTCTCCTACATAGATTATCTTAAGGTCGTATCTCTGTACATAGTTTATACCAGTTAATGAGAGGTGGTCTATGCCTACCATATAAGGCATCCTCTGTTCCATCTGTGATGGATCTCTTGTACATCCACAAGACAAACACCACCAGAAACAGTAGATACATGGACCTAAACTTTGTCTGCAACATAAATAGAACCTGCTAGAGGAACTGTTATGTATCTCAAAGGATCACCGCACTATGGCATAAGCTCCCTGTCTATGTGAAGCAGAGTTCATCCCTGATCCTGTTCAAAAGAAACTTAGATCAATTGATGGGAAATCATAAATTCAGCCCCAGTCTGGCCCCCATATCTCTGATAGAGATTGATAGTAATTAAATTAATCCCCAAGATAACCCCTCACATAACCCTTAGCTATCTCTTTACTAACATACCCCACCATATAGGCATACAAGAAACTCCAGGAGAAAACTAGGTTGAATAGCATGGCTAGGCTTGTAAAGACCCTGGTGGTCATTAGCCTAGTATGAACCTATTAGTTCAGTTTTCAAACATAAAAAGTCAGATAATCATTTGTTCCCTAAATAAATAATGGAGCAGATGTCTACTAAATTAATACTTAGTGGTTACATTGTATTGTCCTATTCAAAATCACGGTCAAGTTTACGGTCTTGTTTGTAAATGATACACACGACTGGATATTTCTTTTCAGATATATATTTCCATCAGTCACCTTTTTGTACGTCTACATATCTCCGTATATGGTCCAGTTGTGAGCAGTCAGCAACACCAAGAAGGTCTTCCCCACTCTCTTGTCACTTTTTCCATAGCTTCTACCCATGACATTGACATTGTGTCACCCACATCCGTCTCCTCTAGCAAGTTCAAAGATTGTGTCTGCAATCATCCTCCTGAAAGGTAACTCTGTGAATTGTGCAGATAATTCTATCATATGTAAATATGAATCTTGAACTACAGACTTGTTTTTTTAAATAAAATAATATGCTGTGAAATCTTGAACTTCAAAAAATGTAACAACATTGCCCTCTGCTGTAACGAAAGCTAAGACAAGCATTTCATGTCTGTCCTTTGAAGTTAAAATTACTTCATGCCTGTGCTTTGAAGTTGAAGATTCTGAGTCATTCCGTCTGGGTTAGCACATTCTTTCTATTGTTTTAACCAAGAGTTAGATTGCTAGATTTAAACATGCAAATGTATTTTTATTGCTCTGGTTTATGCCTAGGTGTAAAAGAATATAGATGCAGTTTCTGTTGGCCTGGGAACCCCATGGAGGGTGAAGAATGATGTAATATTTATCAGAACTGCAATTTCAATTTAAACAGAGAAAACCAGAGATTATTAAGCATTTTTGTCTTTACCATCCAACTCATGGCACTGTCTTGCTCATATGTAAGTTATCTTAGACTTGTGTTTTCTTTTAGAAATACCTAGGAACTAGAAATATTAGACTAAATGTTTTTCTGTGATGTCAGAACTGTACTACTGAATTATAGGCTCATAGGTTGGTACTAGGCTATCAGCCCTAGGGCCTGTACAAGCCTAGCCATACCAATTCCTTGGCTATTTCTTCCCACACTATTTACTTTCCTGGACCCCTATCTAGCAGGGTGGCTGATGTTATCCCAGGGGTTAATTTCCATTCTCCCATCCAATCATCAATTATTTTAAATATTTCTGTGTGATATCCGAACTCTTGACTGGCACTGTGTAGTAAGAAGTATTGTCTTGTGTTTTATTATTTATTATTAAATATTTTAAAGCCTTTCAACTGTGGCTGTTTTGTGTGGAGATAAGTTAAGCTCTAAGAGTACATTGCATGTAGATAAGGATCCTGTACCAAGTCACTCGAACAAGCATTGACTGTTTAGTTATACTACCAATTGGATAATAATATTGTACAGTAATAACTGGACACCCTTTTAAGGGCCTTTGAGTAGCTGATAAATATTAGCTGGGTGGTGGCAGGGTACTACCGTATAGTCTGGGTAAAAGGGGCACAGCTGTAGAACCTGTGCCAGCCTTCACCAGAAGTGTCTGTGTGGTTGTATAAACTCTTATCTCAAAGTATGTGTGTGCCAGCTACTTGGGCAGGGACACAAAGCACTGGTTGGACAGAGAGGGTGCTGGAGATTTTAGCTTGCCCAGCTGGCTGAGATCTGGACCCTATAGCTGTGCCGGTGGGGAGTCTTATTGGGGACCTGCAGAGCAAGGGAGTGACCAGCCCTGGACTGACTGTGATCTCTGTCTGCTCTTAAGGGAAATTGCACTTTGCTGTGTGTATTTGCTATCCTTTCTTCATATATGAGACACCCTCTCTGGTGTTAGTGGTGAGAATTGAGGCTCCTTGATTGCTGGGCTAGGGCACGGGTGTCACATTTGTGGTAGCAGTGGTGGGATATCCACATCACATATTAATTAGTTGGCAAATACTAATTGGCTTGTAGTGGTGTGGGTAGAGAGAATCCCTGTAGCTTGTGTACAGTGAGCTTTAAAGGTGTTTTGTACTCTAAATTAGCCACACAGTGAATACTCAGAGTTCAGATCACAATTGTTTTATTTCTTTTGCTAGCTTAGTTAGTCAGGGTGAGCAGGCAGCATGTCAGCAGAGGAGTATGGGAAGTTGATAAGGAGCCAGCTGGCGGAGATGTGCCAGGCTAGGAGACAGGTGCATGGAAACCTGACTAAGGCAGACCTGATTGCAGCCTTGGTTACAGCTGCATCAGAAACAGCAACCAGGTGGACAATCAGACTGGCAGTGAAGGTATAATACCCTCAGAGAATGGACAGCTCAACCTTTCTGCAGTGGACTTAAATATCCAGCTGGAGCTAAAGAGACTTGAGTTGGAGGCCAGGCGTGTGGAATTAGAAGCAGCTGAGAGACTGAGGCGTCTAGAGAGTGAGGAGAAAGAGAAACTGCTATGCCTAGAAGCTGAGGAAAAAGAGAGGCAGAGACAGCACGAGAAGGAGATGCTGACTCTTCGCCAGAGTCATGGAGGTAATGGGGAAGGGAGTAACTGGACCCCAGAAGCACAAAATGTCAGTAAATGTCTTCCACAGTTTAAAGAGAGGGATAATTTTGATAGTTTCATTCATATGTTTGAGAGGGTATGTAAACAGTATGAAGCTGACCAAGGGCTCTGGGTACGGTTCCTGACCCCCTTACTCCATGGTAAAGCTGTAACTGTATTATCTAAAATGTCTGACGTTGCATGTTTTGATTATACTGCTGTAAAAAGTTGTCTATTAGAATTTTTAAGCTAACACTTGAAACTTATAGGAAGAGGTTTTGTGAGCATAGACGCAAGGCAGAAGAAAGTGTGTGTGAATATCTTGCTGAACTGAGCACTTATTTTCATAGGTGGGTGAGTGGATGTTAGGTTGCCACTTTTGAAGGGCTGGCAGACATTTTGGTGAGGGAAGAAGCCATTAGTACTTTGCCTGAGGACATGAGTATCTGGTTAGCTGATAGACAATATGCTACTTCAGATGAGGTGGGGAAGAAGGGAGACCTATACCTAGCAAGCAGGATATCCCTGCACAGAAAAGGGAACCCAGTACTGTTCATGGGTCTAAAGGAACCCATGGTGGGCAGCCCAGAGTGCCGCAACAGAATCTGCCAGTAGTAGGGGAAGGAACATGTCCAGGACCTATATTTAAATGTTTTGAATGCAACCAGTTTTGCCATGTGGCATACAGATGTCCATGGAGGCAAGGTGGGGAACAAAAGGTGAGGGGAGCCAGTAAGTGGGAAAGATAAAATGCCAATAGTAGGTTGTCTCGAGGCAACAAGTGTACCAAACTACCACAAGAGGTTATATCCTATCATATTGAATGGAAAAGAGGCCATTGCTAAGAGAGAGACAGCCTCTGACATAACCATTGTAAAGCCTGCAATTGTTACAGAGGAGCACTGCTTGCTTGGGCAGTCTACTCCAGTCAGAGATTTAGGAGGGACCCCATTCCAAAGACCTTTGGCTAGGGTTCACCTTGACTGGGAGTGTGGAAAAGGAAACCGGCAAGTAGGTGTGTTTGAGGATATCCCTGCAGATGTCCTAATAGGGAATGATTTTGATAATGCAGTACCATGTGCTCATGCAGTTACCCGCAGTCAGTCTGGTAGCCTGGGGGAGATCCAGTCATACCGCATACTTGCAGCCAGGACTGGTGAGGTGGATACTTCAGGGAGGGAGCTACTCTGTAGCAGTGAAACTGAAGGTGAGCCACAGCTGCTTGTTGGTGCTGATGTTCCCTTGGGCAGAGTGACTGCAAAGGTAGAGGTGAGTAGTAGTACCCAGGCTGACAGTGAGGCACAGCTGTCAGAGGATGCCAGACTTCCTGTAGAAGGGGATCTGGGAAGGGTTACAAAGAGAGAGTTGAAACAGGCCCTACATTGCAAGGCCTGAGGCAGGTGGCTAATGAGGCACCTGATTCTCAAGGGAAAGAGGAATCTATATACTGGGACAAAGGGTTACTGTATAGAGAGTGGACTCCTGAGGGAGAGCTAGAAGGTGAGAGGATACAGCAGCTGGTAGTGCCTAGAGCCTACCATCTGGTGCTTCTAGCCATAGCCCATGATATTCCCTTTGCAGGTCATATGGGCATAAAATGTACAAAGAGATGTACTATGCAGAATTTCTATTGGCCTGGAATTTCCTGAGCTGTAACAGTGTACTGCAGGACCTGTGAGTAGTGCCAAAAGGTAGGCAAGGCAGGAGACAATGTGAAAAGTGCTTTGATGCCTTTGGCTGTGATTGAGGAGTCATTTCAGAGGGTAGCTATGGATATTGTGGGACCCCAAGTTCCACAGGGAAATAGTATATCCTAGTGGTAGTAGATTATGCTACAATATAAACTGAGGCATTGGCTCTGTCCTCCATTGATGCAGAAAAGGTGACAAATGCTTTGTTAGAGATTTTCAGCAGGGTAGGTTTCCCAAAAGAAATACTGACTGACAGAGGTGCCAATTTCATGTCAGACCTGCTGGCTTTTCTATGGATGTCCTGTGGGGTGAAACACCTGAAAACCATCCCCTACCATCCCCAGACTAATGGTCTTGTTGAGAGGTTAAATTCTGCAATGAAGTCCATGCTACGGGCATTTGCAGACCAGTTTAAGAGGGAATGGGACAAATATTTGCCCCATCTGTGTGCTTATAGAGTGGTTCTCCAGGAATCCACAGGTTTTTCACCTTTTGAGTTGCTGTATGGGCATACGGCGAGGGGACCTCTAGATTAAATTTGTGATGAGTGGGAGGGTGAGTGTGATTCTCACAAGGAGTCTGTTGTGGCATACGTCCTAAACCTGAGGACAAGGCTCAGGGAACTCATGGGCTTGGCAGAAGCCCATCGACAGGAAAAGGTATGACACCTCAGTGGAAGGGGTAGCGATGTCTCAGCAGCTATCTCCTACCCATGTTCAATAAATCCAAGCAGTGTTACAGGCGTTTGGGGAATGTGTTCACTGGGAAACCAGGGTGCACCTACCTGGTGCAGCACCAGGTAGATACAGTACCCCAAAGGTCTATTAAGCAGACCCCTTACAGGGTGTCTGAGAGAGAGTCAGACAATGAGGGAGGAAATTACAGGAGATGTTGGAACTAGGGATAATTCAAGAGTCCAACAGTCCCTGGGCCTCCCCAGGGGTGCTAGTGCCAAAGAAGGATATCAGCACCAGGTTCTGTGTGGACTACAGGAAATTAAACAGTCACACAGAGTCAGATCCTTACCCCATGCCTAGGACAGATAAGGCCCTAGAGCAGCTGGGTGGGGCTAAGTATCTTACCACCATTGATCTTACCAAGGGTTACTGGCAGGTGCCCTTGACTCCCAGTGCTAGAGAGAGGTCAGGCTTTGTGACTCCTTTTGGCTTGTATGAGTTCACAAAGATGCCCTTTGGGATGAAAAATGCCCCAACAACTTTCCAGAGGCTGATAGATCATATCCTATCTGGAGCAGGAGGGTGTGTCCTTGCTTACCTAAATGATATTGCCATCTACAGCCATTCCTGGCAAGAACACCTTCAACATGTCAAGGAGGTGCTGGGCAGACTGCAGAGGGCAGGGTTGACCATTAATCCCAGCAAATATCAGGTGGGTATGGCAGAGGTCTCCTCCCTGGGACATAGAGTGGGGAGTGGTAAGATCAGGCCAGAACCTGTCAAAGTGGAAGCCATTCAGACATGACCTGCACCTGTTACCAAAAAGCAGGTGTGGGCATTCTTAGGGACAGCAGGGTACTACAGAAAGTTCATCCCCAATTATAGTACCATACCTGCTCCCCTCACATACCTGACAAGGAAAAACAGGCCACATAAGGTAGTGTGGACCACAGCATATGAGCAGGCATTCCAGGAGCTCAAATAAGCTTTGGAAGGACCCCTTGTGTTAGCCAATCCAGATTACAGCAAATAATTTGTTATGTAGGTGGATGCTTCAAACCATGGGGTGGGGGCTGTACATAGCAAGATTTCTTCAGAGGGAGAAGAGCACCCACTGGTTTATCTCAGTTGTAGGCTTCAACCCGGGAAGAAATGGTTTGCAGCTGTAGAAAAGGAATGTCTAACCATAGTGTGGGCATTGCAGAAATGTCAGCCTTATCTGTATGGAAGAAAATTCACTTTAGTTACAGATCATAATCCCCTAACTTGGTTACACCAAGCCAGCCAGCAAAATGCCAAGTTGCTAAGATGGAGCCTAGGGTTGCACGCATATATGTCAGTGCAGCACTGCAGTGGGGTTAGCAATGCCAATGCAGATGGGCTGTCAAGACAGGGAATGGAGTAAGGTATACTCAGATTGACCTAACCCTCTCAAGCAATGTTTCTCAAGGGTCATTTGAAAAAAGAGCTTGAGTTCTCTGGGGAGGGGGGGGGGTATGTGAAGGCTGCCAGCCTAGCTAGATAGAATTTTGTAGATAATTCTGTCATTTGTAAATATTAATATAAGCCACAGGCTTGTTCTCTTAAATGGAAGAAAATTGTGTTAAATGTTGAATGTTAAAGATGTAACAACAGTGCACTCTGCCGGAAGAAAGCTGATAAGTCAAACATTGTATGACTGTTTGATATCAAACTCAGAGCCATGATGTCTGGACTAGCAGATTCTTTCTGTTGGTTTTGAGACTAGAGTTAATTGCTAGATTTTACATATATAATGTATTTTATTGCCGTGGCCTCCTGCAGGTGCACATTACAAAAAGAAATGTAAATTTGGAGTTTCTGTTAGCCTGGGAAACCAGAGAAGTGTCAATAATGATGTAATGTGAAGCAATACTGTGTTATCAATGTAAGAACAGAAAGAAAGAAGGAAAGGACAGCATTTTGGATTTTGTCTAAAGCTGACAACAACTCACCAGTACTCTGCTTTTGCTCTATATGTAAGTTTATTTAAAACTGTGATTGCTCTTAGGAAAAGAAAGAAAATAGTAAGTTTAGTCTAGCTGTTTACTATATTTATGTCAGAACTATTCTACAGTATTATTTTAAGCATTTTCCTGTGATGTCTGAACTCTTGACTAGCACTGTGTAGTAAGAAGTAATGTCTTGTGTTTTTATTATTTATTATTAAATATTTTTAAACCTTTCAACTGTGGCTGTTTTGTGTAGAGATAGTTTAAGCTCTAGAGTATATTGCATGTACATAGTGATACTGTTCAAAGCCACTCCAATAGTCTTGCTGCTCAGTCACACTTACTATTTGGATAATAATATTGCACAGTAAAATTGGGCATCCTTTGGTAAAGGCCTTAGTAGCTGATATTAGTGGTTGGTGGCAGCTGGTACTATCTTATAGACTGGCAAGAAGGGGCATAGCTGGAGAACCTGTGCCAGCCTTCCCCAGGAGTGCCTGTGTGATTGTATATAACTCATATCTTAGAGTGTGTGTGTGTGTGTGTGTGTGTGTGTGTGTGTGTGTGTGTGTGTGTGTGTGTGTGTGTGTGTGTGTGTGTGTGTGTGTGTGTGTGTGTGTATGTGTGTGTGTGTGTGTGTGTGTGTGTGTGTGAGCTACTTGGGCAGGGACATGAAGCACTGATTGGACAGAGAGGGTGCTGGAGGTTTTAGCTTGATCACTAGGCTGTGATCTGCACCCTATATCTGTGCCAGTGGGGAGTCTTATTGGGGATCTGGAGAGAAAGGGAGAAACCATCCCCAGACTGACTGTGATCTCTGTGTGCTCTTAAGGGAAATTGTACTTTACTATGTGTGTACTTGTTATCCTTCCAAATATGGATGCCCCTCACCGGTATTAGTGGTGAGGATTGAGGCTCCTTGATTACTGGGTCAGTGCATGGGTGTCACAGTACCTATGGAACAGTGCTCTGGAAATCACTAGCTGTTACCTGCTCCTCCTCAAAATCCACTATTTCATCATACACTGCTAATCTTATGGGAAGTTCAGAGAAATATAGCATTCCAGTGTTTGCACGATTGCACCCCCCCCCCCCAACTCATTACTGTAGCACGCACATGTTTACCTGTCTTCTAACTACTCCTCAGCCATAAAACCTGAAAGGGCTTGAGTAATGAAAATGATTACCCTTATTCTGCTGGTAACATCAAGTAGTCAGCTACGAATATTGCTATGTGTGTTTCCTGCCAAACATAATGCTGACAATAACTATTTTTAAATGCTGAAACATCTGTGTTGTTTTAAGTGGGTTAGCAAGCAAAATTATATTCCACAACAATGGTGACATCAAAATTTCCACCAAAGGGAGTTTCACATTTGGTATGAAAGATGTAGGAGGAGGAAACTTGCAAGCAGCTAAATCAAAGCTAAAAGTATTTGATTTTGGTTCTATGCTTAGATATTAAATATGATATTGGGATCCAAAGCAAAGTTTTCTTAGTCAAGTAACTAGCAGAAGCTCTTAGATATGACAGACTACATGGCAGCCCCTCTGTTGTCTTCCTCTTTGCCAGCTGGGAATCTTATTGTAGGTATCAAAATGGAAATTGAAGCACTACCTACTGGTATAAATCCTTTGGCGGGCTAGAAGTAATTTTGAATCAGCTTTGCAGTCTCATCTGTGGGAAGTGAAGGAAACCTCCAAGAGGGTCTCACCCAAACAAATGACTGGTGCCAGAAACATGGTCTGAAACTGAATGCCAAAAAATGCATCATCATTCCCTTTGGGGAGAGTGATGTCCCCACAAATTATCAAATTACTAACAAATGTCCTAAACACGTAGTCAGTCGTGAGGGACTTGGGCACCCAGATTGATCGCAAACTGACTTTTGACCACCATATTGCCTCTGTTGTGCAGAAAGCTTTTTCTACATGGCCCACCTCATTAGTAAGGATATCTCATCCAGGGACAAGGAGGATATAACATCCCTGTATTCTTCCCTTATAAGACTCATTATTGAATGCAATGCCCATTTCAGCATGTACCTCACAAAGCACATGCAGCAGCTGGAGAGACCACAGAGGTTCCTCACCAGGAGAATCCAGGGCCTCAAACACCTACCCTACACAGATAGGCTAATGGTCCTGTCCCTCTACTCAGTCTTATACAGACTCCATAGAGGTGACCTCTGTCTGGCATACAAAGTAATCTCATACCCAACTTTGATAGGGACTGCTGCATATCTGCAAGTTAAGCTCCATTAGAGTAACCCACACCTGTGACCTTAACCTAGTGTGTGATATCAATAGGACTTTTTGGCAGGACAGATTTGTGTCCCAGAGATTCCCACTTCTGTGGAATAGACTCCCTCTCCACATCAAGCAGAATACCTCATTAACCTTTTTTAAGTGCAACCTGGATAACTGAATGGGGAACAGAAAATACACCTCTGGGATTCAACCTGTGTTGCTGCTGGATAGGGGCATCAGGTGCTGACTTGTCGGAACATGGGCTAAATTCTTGGCTAGGCTTTTAATGGCCTTAGGGCCAATAGCTTAATAATTTCCTATGATCCTAAGTAGTGACTGTGAGTAGCACATTTCTCATCTGCACAGTTCATTCACAGATGTAGACCTTATGCCTTTTGGCTGTATAAATCAGAATACCAGATATTGTTTCTGTTGATTATATACAGAGGTTATAATGACATTTAGGTGATCAACAGGAGAATGCATCGTCTGATATTTTTGTCTGCTGGAAGACTGTGAAGGGAGGAATATGGCTGCCTTTCTGCAAGGCTGGATGCTATCCTTTTTAATTGGATCACCCTATCCCCCTGTACAGTGAAAGAACTACAGCCAGGAATTAAACATAGGACGGTGATAGTCCCGTTTCTTTCATACTAGGATAAATAGTTCTAAAAGCTGCATGATTGAATCTCAGGTTGATGAGTTAATTGTGGGGGTTTGCTAAGTGGGGCTTTACACTTCTTGGCAGACATCCAGGGATATTGTCAGGATCTATGTAAGTACTCTTTTTAATGTTGTATGTGCCAAAAAGACTTGGTCCAAATAGGCCTCAGGAGGGGGAGTGTGAGGAGGATGAGTGAAGTGAAGTGGAAAGGATATTTGTCTGCAATAATATTGCCAATGAGCTTGTGGTCAGAGAAGGAGGTACCATTTGAGATAAATTCAGTACAGAACTGTATACTCTACTTCTAACCTTTCTAATATAGTGGAAGAAGATGTTTTGGTTATTTTTTAATTAGTTGATATATGTTCATAGTTTGCTTTGCATTTCCTAATTGTAAGTTTGAGAGATTTAACAGTTTTCAATTGGTTGTATAATGTTGAAGGGAACATCCTTCAGTGGTGGCCAGGAGCTTTTTCTTTTTATTGTAAAGTCTGCTGATCTGGCAGCTCCACCATAGGAGCTTTGTTCTGAACATGGCTCAATGCTTACTCTGTACATATTCCTCAATGCATCCATCCAAAAAGGAGTACAATTCAGAGCAGTAAGCAACAGCCTTGGTTAAAAGATTTATCAGAGAGCTAAACAGTTTGTAATTTTCAATAAGATCAGTGAATAATAAATAATTTGTCTTGCAGTAATCCCCAAATATAAAGGAGTTACCAAAAGCCACAAAACTGGTTTTCACAGAGATTGCAGTAAGATGGTCAGATTTGGCTAGGGGAGGTGTAGCAAGTGGGCTAATTCAATTCAGAAAAATATTTGGGAGAACAAGATCACGAAGATTAACCCCTTTGGTAAGTAGGGGTACAGTTTGGTCAAGTGTATTGGCATTTCAAAGTCCAGAAATTTCTGGGCATACTTGTTGGTAGTTACCAGTTTGTGCAGACAGTTGAATTCACCCATAAGAAAGGAATTTGGTTTGACTATTGATTTTTAAGGTATTCTGCATGCTCAGAAGGGGTCATAGATGGAGATCTAAAATTAGCTGTAATGTAGTTAATTAATTTTGAGTATAATTAGGACTTCACCAGTTCCAAACTTGCATAATGTGAAATCTGGTGAGAAACAAAGGAATTATGAATAAATACAGATACTCCCCCACAGTTGCCGGTGGATCTAAATGCATGATGGGTGTTGTGCCTTGGAATACAAGGAGTGCTGTCACTCACACACTCTCCAACAAAAGTAACTGAGTTCCATAATTGGATTATTAGCTGATGGCATTCCAGGGGATTCAGTGCGTGTCAGCATGGAGGTGATGACTGACGGACTAGCTTGCTTTGCCAGGAATGGTTTTTACCTCTATATTCAGGACTTATGCATATTGGCTAAGAACTTTTGCTCCACAGTTCTTTTTTTCAGCAAAGTTAATTTGTTAAGATATTCCAACCTTGCAAATTCTAACATAGCCTATATTAAAGTGGTTCTGCAAAGTCCTAGGAGTTAGAACAATAAGTTGCTTGATGTGAAGATCTTGATGCTCAAACACATTCATATGCATTTTGTTGCAGACATTTGGTTTTGGTGTTCTCATAATGCTCCACTGTAACAGGGTATAGTACCTATCAGTCTTTCAAACCATTTGGGGGTGGCAGGGAAGTAACTGTTTTTATCCACGTTAATATTAACTTAATGCCATTCCATCCATCCATCCATCCATCCATCCATCCATCTATCCATCCATCCAACCATCCATCACTACTACAAAATTCTGAATTTGAGCTCCCTGACATCTTAGGCACAGTTTATAAGGTCATTTATCACATCATTGGCAGCCATAGATCCCCTTCATTGTCACCTGGTAACTACAGTAACCACCTTGACAAGTTATATTCCATAGTTGTTAATTAAAGTACACTAATTCTAAGCAGTTTAAATTATCCATCTGTCAGTTGGGATTCTTACATAACTAACACCCAGTGTTGCCTTTATTTCATTAATACCACCTACCTAGATCAACTTGTACAAGTTCCATACAAACAGTGAAAGTGTTTAGTTTTATATACAGGTCAGGCAATTTTTTATCACCTAATAACCTCCAAAACCTCAGCGAGCAAGGTTCCAATATTTTTTTATTAACCAGAGAAGTGGACAGCATTAATGAAGAGATGAAGGATTTTATATGGGAGGGGAAGAGGGCAAGGGTCAAGTGGGATAAGCTGATCCTTCCAATAGAACAAGGTGGTTTACGATTACCTTATTTGAAGGGATATTTTAGAGCCATACAGTCAAAGCTCATATAAACGACACAAGCAGAATGCTGTAATTCAAATTGGCAAGGAATTATGATGGGAGGGGTTGAATTCAACAAATATGAAGAGACTGGGATTTTAGTTGTGGATCCTTAAGGAGAATAACAGCAGCCGTACTGATTATTATATTCATAAAGTAGCAGAAAGTATTCCAAGAACTAAGTCAGCATGAGAATGGAGAGGGGAGATTTTGTTGATAGGGATGACTGTGATTAAGGGTACAGAGATTAGGTAAGAGTGGACTGGAATTTAAGGGAGAAAACTGGCAAAGGAACCCAAGGTATTGGGAACAAACACTAGACAGGGAAAAGTATTAGACTGGAAAGTGGCCAAGAAGACATTTGGACTGCAAGCTACAGACTGCCTTCCCTATGAAGGACTGAAATTAGAGTATAGGCTGAGAGAAAGGGGTGGGGAATCCTAAACAAAAGACCTGCTCTGGTAGAACTTTTAGTTGAATCTAGAACAGAAGCTGCTGAAAAAAAGAGATAATTGGTAGGGCATATAAAATATTGCATAATAACTATAAAAATCAATCAGAGGAGCTTAGTTAAGATTAGGAAGAGAGACTGAATAAACAGTTCATAAGGAAAAGATGGGAGGAAAGATATACTTATTACTGCCATATCTGCAGCAAAGTCTAGGAGGTTTAGGATAAGTGTGAAGCATTTTATCTTTATGTATCCAACTGATTCAATACCTTTTGGGGCCAGTCAATCACCCCGAAACTGTAAGTTAGAACAGGAAGAACAAATTGGTTTATAATTTGGATTTTGTTCTTAGATGTCAGGGCTGTTTTCAGTATTAATTTTAATCTTCTAAAATATTCTTTACTGAGTTTTGTTCGCATTTTTTTCATGTTTTATTGTTGATCCTTCACCAGTTCCCAAGTATTTATAAACTCCCTCCTTCTCAAGTTCCTTTATGTCACATTTCTGTCCCAGACTGATATTTTCTTGGTGCTGTAGCTACCCCAAGCAGACTCCAAAGAATATTTCCTCATAGATGACAAATGGAGGTGTGATGGGGAAGAAAGGTAACTGAGAGCATATGTTTTTGGAGTGTAATGATTTGGCAGACTTTAGAAATTCCCTACAGAGTACTCTGTTAGAAATATTGTGACCAAATGAGTGTAACTAATGAAATTATTTTTTCTGAGCTGGAATACAGGATTTGAATTGCCTAGACATAGTAATGCCATGCGATGTTTAATTCTGGTGACTATCAAAAAAAAAAACACAATTACTGGAAAATGGAAATCAAAGTCTAAACCAACTGTATTTGAAGAACTGAATATTGTAGCAGAGATAAAAAATGGAAGTGGGATCTTTAGAAAAGGGTAGGATGAAATTACATAGAAAATGGAACTTGTGTGAGAACAATACATGCAGAATAATGTTTTGGAAAAGGAGTGAGGTTTAAGGGAAGCAGGAAATTTAACCATTTGCAATGCTGGAACCTGCTAGAATGAGTCCCGAAAAACAAGAGAGCAAGTGGTGAAATGATCGGAGTTGCATATATTAAGACAGAGATGCCATTTCTTAGAATATTCCATTTTCTCTGAGTTATGGCGATCTCAGAGGGGGTTACCCCCCAAAAAAGGCGTTTTTGGGAGAAGAAGTATTTTCATGATTTCCCTTTTCCTTGTTTTCTTTCTGTTTTGGCCTGTCGGTACTTGGCATTTTGAATGCTGACATTTCATTTGGGAGCCAGGCAGGAACTGGGCAATTTATACAACGTTGGATTGATGATAATTATACAAAAGAATGCATGTAACTAGTCTAGTCCAGATACAGACTTGCTGTATCCAGGACTATTTGTAAGCTTCTGAGGTTCTGAGTGGTGCCAAAGTCTGCTCTTCAATTCTTCCCTTAGAGCTGCTAGTTCTCTCCTCTCCTGCACATTTACTAGCTTATTAGTCTAGCACTTTACCAGACTTCTTGTAGCAATTATTGTAGCACTCAAAAGTGCTACCAGCACTAAACGTTCTACAAGTAAACAGCTCCAGAACTTAATATTAATGCCCACCCCTCCAGGAATGTCTAAAGGTCAGTTCCCTGTGCTTTCTCCTATTAACCTGGTGAACTTGGGAATCCTGTGGCAATGTAGCAACTGTCTCATGTATACCGACAACCCTCTCCTCTTACCTCCCAACACTCAGACTTGCTTGAGATGCACTTACATATCCAAACTGGAAGCCACACACTCTCCAGCCAAGACCAGAATAGCTGGTCAAGAGGAGAAGGTCAACACTTGCATCACACCAAATTGAACACATAGCCCTCCAGAACACACACCAGCACTGCCTTCACAAAAAAACACAAACCATACACCCACCTCCATGGAGGCTCTCAATAAAAATCTACCCAAACAGCAGAGACCTCCAAGGGAGAAACGCACTTGACCACCACAATACAACACTAATCATGAGACACATAACTCTCCTAAACAGTCTGCCACTCAACCAAAGACCCTAAGGCAAAACAGCATGCCCAACACACTAGTCATAGATGACTCAAAAGTGAGGCACACTGATGTCCCACTCACTAGGTTGAATAAGGAGAAAGTAACAGTCAGCTGCCTGTCAGGTGCCAGGATCCTCCACATAACGCACTCACTTAGGTCCCTCAACAACAGGTACAAATATGACTCTGTTATTGTACATGTGGGTGTGAATGGCGTAAGACATACCTCCCTGGACTACATGAAAAGAGACATGGAGGAGCTCTCGGATTATGTAGCCCAGGTGGGTATGACCCTAACCCTGTGCAGCATCCTACCATCACCCAAAATGATACCACAATACAAGAAGAAAATGATTGATTTCAACAATTGGCTAACTTTCTGGTGTCATTCAAGGGGATCCAGTATCTGTCTGCCTGGGATGACATGACTGACAGACCTTGATGCTTTGCCAGAGGTGGTCTGTATCTGTCACCCCTGGGCTTTCGGATACTGGCCAAGGCTCTTGCCACCCCTATAGTGCATATTTTAGGTGGTGTTCCAAAGTCCAAATTACCACTGTAACAGCTACAAACAAATGCAGTCTGAAAGTCATGCTGCTCAATGCTAGAAGTCTAAAATCTCAAAATGCACTCACTCAAAGCACTCCTTAAAATGGAGAACATTGACATTTGTGCTGCAACAGAGACCTTGTTCAAGGCAGCAGAAAGCACCCTGCACTACCAGGCTATAACTCATTCCACACCTTTCGGCACCAGAACTTGGACTGAAGCTCCCAAAAGCGGTGGTGTTTCCATATTCATAAAGGATGCACACACCTCCAGACTGGTAGCCCAACATAACACATCAGAGATACTTCAGGTGCAGTTAACATTGGGTAAGACAGCGATTCAGGTCGTAGCCTGCTATAGGTCCCCAACCATGTCCCAAGACTCACACTCCACGTTCCTAAGCACCCAGGAGAATATTAGGGTCCAACCTAACACTCTCGCAGTGGGCGACTTCAACTACCCCTCCATTAACTGAGAAAACTACTCATGTACCAATACACTTGTCCAACTTTTCCTGGAATTCATTAATTCCAATGCCCTGGACCTGCTCATTCTTACCCCCACTAGAGGTAGCAACATCCTTGACCTGGTCATTACTAACATGGGCAACCATTGCTCTACACCAGTAGTCAACTCCTCACTTGTTAGATCTGACCACAAACTAATCACCTTGGAAATCCCCATCCCTCCTACCCCCCCCCCCCCCCGCAAAGGTAACCACCATGAAAAACTTCTCCAAAGCTAACTTTAGGCTACTAGAAACAGAGGTGACTAACTTCACTGCACCTATGCAAATTGAGAATAGTTGCATGACTGCCGAATCATGCACCAGTGCATTGTACCAACACGTACACAAATGCATGGATCTCACCATACCCAATAGAACCATGGCACCCTCCTCCAAAAAAAGGAAGCCAATCTGGTGGTCTCCTGCCATAAACAAACTCTACAACAGAAGGAGGAAACTGATGCGGAATAAGGTGAAGTCCCAAGACTGGAAAAACTCCCTTATCAACCTCAACAAAATGTTGAGATCCCTCATCAAATCCTCTAAAGCTAGCTATGAAAACAGAATTGCAGTAGATAGTAAAGACAACCACAAGGCCCTCTATAGTTATGTAAAGAATCCCCACGGAAATAGCCAGATTTGCTCTGAGCTACTGCACAATGGTACCTCCTATACCGAGCCAACAGATATTGCTAATATACTGACCGACAGATTCAGTGCCAGCTTTACCCCTCTCCCCACCAAAGGACCAATCACAGTACCAGTAGATTGCTAGGAACCCAGTATTACTGATGCACAGGTTAGACTAGCACTGTCCAAGGCCAAAAATACAACTTTTATGGGACCTGACAATATCCCTGGCTGTGTTCTACATGAACCACAGAGTGAACTGGCACCTCACCTGTGTGCCGTTCAGTCACAGCCTCACCTTAGGCTTTGTCCCTACCAAATGGCGCACTGCTACAGTCATCCCTCTCCACAAAGGATGAATGACTACAGACCCTGGGAACTATCGCCCCATTAGCCTGACGAGTCTGATATGCAAAGCTATGGAATGCATCATGGACCTAATAAACAAGGATATAGGGAATCTCCAAAGTCTGGATCCCACACAGTTTGGTTTTGTGAAGGGTAGATCATGCCTGCTCAGCTTGGTTGACTTCTTTGAGTCAGTCACCAGAGCTGTGGATGAAGCAAGGTGGTTCATACAGCCTACCTTGATCTGGCCAAGGCCTTTGATACCATTTCCCACTCAGGAATCATAGAAAAACTCACTAAGCTAGGCATCAACTCCTATATCACTGGGTGGGTTGCAAACTGGCTCACAGATATAACCACAGTGTGAAAGTAGCTGACTCCAAGTCTGTTTGGTATCTACTTCTCTGAAGTCCAAGCCAACACAAAGGGACTCTGGCTGACAAAGTTCACTGACGATTGCAAGATGGAAGCTATTATTAACTCCCCAAGTGATGTTGACATTCTACAGAATGGCCTCACTGAGACCAACGACTGGTGTCAGAACCATGGCCTTAAGCTCAATGACAAAAAATGTGTCGTCATCCTCTTTGGGAAAAACCCAGTTCCCATGAATTACCACATCGATGGTAATCCACTAAACACAGAAGTAGTTATAAGAGATCTGGGATCACAGGTTGACAACAACCTCTCTTTTGATCACCAAATTGCCACTGTGGTCAGAAAGTCCTTCTGTGTGGCACATCTTATTACTAAGGGTTTTGGATCCAGGAAGAAAGAGGTCATTGTCTCCCTCTACTCTTCCCTCATTAGGCCAATCATTGAGTACAATGCCCCATTTGGCATGTACCTCACTAAACACCCGCAACAACTGGAGATCACGCAAAAGTACCTCACAAAGAGGATCCTAGGCCTTAAACACTTGTCCTATATGGACAGACTCAAAAAACTACAACTATTCTCTGTCTTATATCACCTACTTAGAGGTGATCTCTGCTTGACTTACAAAGCCATGTCTGATCCATCTCTGTTAGAAATACTACATCTAAAGAAATCCCAATCCCTCTGCACCACATGCTCCAAAGACCTCAACCTCATTTCCACAATTAACAGAACATACTGGAGGGACAAGTTCATAACCCAGAGACTGCCCATGCTATGGAATAGACTTCCCATACATGTCAAGCAGAGCACCTCGCCTACCCTCTTCAAGAGAAATCTTGATGAGTGGATGGGAAATAGAAAATTCACCCCAGGGATAACTCCAGTGGCTCTACTCGACAGAGACACTGGGAACTAAGGTCAGGTGGCACGATCCCAGGGTAATCCTATGGCTAGGCTTGTAAAACCCCAGGGCCATTAGCCTAGTACACACCTATGAACCTATGTGATGTATAATGTTTGTAACTGGAAACATTTTAATATGGTTTGTTTTCTTTTACATAAATATATGCTTGCCTATGTCTTAAGTGATCATTCAATCAGGATGGTTAAAAATGGACAATTTCCCACAAGACAGGGACATGTTCTTGAACTTGCCCTTACAAATGCCTTTGTCTCCACACTTACTAAAGTTGTCCACTTCTTTATTACATCTGACCACCAAAATTAGTGCAAAATTACCCACAAATTCATTTTTTTATGGACTACTTTAAAGTCAACCTTGTATCCATATTTTAAAACCTTAATAATTTCCTAAGTGTTTTGTCCCCTGCTGATCCAGTCTCTAAAGTCATCAGATTTACCCATCATTTTTATAGCTCTTTCAACCACTTTACAGATAAGTCAGTACTATTTGGCATAATTATGGTGGCAAATTGAGGGGAAACCCCCTATGGAGGAACTATCAAGTAAACACATGTTATAATAGGAGAAAATTATATGGTTCATATAAAAAAAAATCATCATTAGTCAGAAAGAGTAGACTGAATGAATATACAGAAGTTAAACACATTATTAGGAACAGCAAGACTGAATATGAATTGAAGTTAGCTAACTCTTCAAAGGATACTCACGAGGCTTCATCTCCCAACTAAATTCAGAGTATTAGAAGTAATAACCAATGCTGCAACTAAATTGAAGTGAATGGTAGCACCTGTTCTACTGTTAAAGCCATAGAAAATGTCCCGTCTTGACAAATTTAGGTCACAGTTTTCCTACCCCCTCTGAATCTTTTAACACTGCTCCTCCCATTATTACTGTGGACCAAATCAAAGTATGTTATTGCTGTAACTGTTCTTAGCTTCAGTCCATCTCTTAACTGGGTATGTGCCTCAGCTCCGGAGAGCAGCAGTTGTGATGCATGTACATAAGGGTAGAGTGGTGTAACTAACTGTTGACTCATTAGACTCACTAGTATTAACTGTGAACTCATGAAGGGGATCTATGTCGAGCTCCTTAACAGTGAGATTGGTAACTAATAAACGCTCAGTCCTAGTCCGTATGATTTTGTGAAGGGTAGGTCTTGCTTTGTTAATCTGAGCTTTTTGACGGTTTGGCTGATGCTATCTTTGAGGGTCATTCTGGCCATGCTGTTTATCTCGACCTTGCTAAAGCATTTGTTAGGCTTCCCCACGCAGGCATTGTTGATAAGCTTACCATCCTAAATATTAACCCCTGTATTATTTGGTGGATTGCTAACTGGCTGTCTAATTATACACACATTTTGAGAGTCTGTGGTACCTTTTCATCTAATAGAATAGTTACAAGTGCAGTTACTCAGTGGTCTGTGCTGGGTCCCCTTCTCTTAAGCATTTACTTGTCTGATGTAAGCACAGATGCTCAGGGTTTATGATTGACTATATTTGTGAAAGTCTGAAAACTAGGAGACATAACTGATTTCTTCACAGACTTATACTGTCCAAGAAGGGCTAGATAGAGTTAACATCTAGCACTGTGGCCATAACCTTAGGCTTAAGAAAGAAAAAAAGAAAAAAATATATATATATATGTGTGTGTGTATATATATATATATATATATATATATATAAGTATAGGAGTTGTGGAGGTGTGTGTGTGTGTGTGTGTGTGTGTGTGTGTGTGTGTGTGTGTGTGTGTGTGTGTGTGTGTGTGTGTGTGTGTGTGTGTGTGTGTGTGTGTGTGTGTGCGTCTGTGAGAGAGAGTGAGTGAGTGAGTTTACTAGCTTACTATCACAGTCCTGAAGCCCATGTTTGAAACCCATAATCCCGAATCCATAATAAATATTGAAAGATCAAAATACTGAGGATCACGATGTCTAAAAATCATGAATATTGAATTCCCCTACCAGTGTCACTATTAGAAAGAGTGTTAACATGGGTCCAATGGGGGGGGGGGGGGGGGGGCAAGTATTGTGGTCTTCAACATTTTCATCTTCCGATATTATGGATTCAGAATTATGGGTTTTAAGCATGTCGGCTTCAGAATTGTGATAGTAAACCGTGTGTGTGTGTGCTTTTTGTTTTGTTTGTTTGGCTTCCTGCTTCTGATATCCTCAGTTTTCTTCCTCTGATGCTACTTAAATGTTATTTCCATATCCATCTTCTTTGTACACATTTCAGTCCTCTGATAAGACCACATGCTTCTTGTTTATACCTCACCCCCCCCCCCCCTTGTGTAGTAGCCCACTGTAGTGTTTTTTCTCTGATTATTTGCCTTGGAATGCTGCTCTGAGTTCAGCTTGCTGTACATTTCACTATTCACAGAGAGTAAGTTTGGCCCTTTTCAGTAACTGTAGAATATGTCAGAGTACTGACAGTACATCTGTGAGACAAATGTTTAGTCCATCATCAGTGGCATTGATGCAAGTCTTGCCACAGCAATACTTGTTGCATAACACAGTAAAACAGGTTTCAGTGATTCAGTCCCCACCTTTCTGGCATCGCTATGGTGTCACAACTGCGCTACATTTGTTTCTTAGTGATAAATATATTTTTTACCTAACACACTTAATATACCCATTTTTACAGCATGTCATGTCTTTAGCAGCCATCAGTTTTCAGATCCAAAATAAGCCCCTTTGTGTACCAAACTAACATTTTGCTATTTATTTACATTTTGGTAACTGGGTAAGTAATTATACTGAACAACAGGCCGTTTTCATCCTTGATCTGGACCTATTAGGCAAAATGTAAAGTGTCAAGCAATATTGTCTGACTATCACATCAAGAATTTACGTAAAATGCAGACTGAGTTTCATATCAATTATTACAAGAAGGTTTGATGTTTATATAACATTCTGAAAGATTATTTGCAAAGAGCAGTTTGACAAACACTTTTTACCAAGAGTATAGTGAGGCACGTAAAAGTTGAGCATGCTACAATGATGATGCAAGTAAGAAAAGTGAATTTAAACTACACATTTATCACTGTAGAAATAAATGTAGCCTGTGCATGTTGATAAAGGTTATTTATCGCCCTCTTTTTTAAAGCAAGAGCAAGCTGATTCCTTCAACAAGTATTCTTTTAATTAGTTTTTTTAAGTGCATCAGTGGTATTTTTTGTCTGTCATCTGACAGGAGCTGGTTCCCAATGCCCTTTTACCTATTGCTGTTTTGAATTTGGGTCTCATAAGGGTAAGGTTTTCATCATGTATATCCAGAAAGGCAACAAGGGTGGGCAACCTCCTGGTGCAAGGTCAAGGAGGAATGATCAACAAGTTTCTGCACTCTTTTCTGTAACGGCATTTCCTAATGCCCATACAGAGATACATAAATGCACAAATGCACTTCAGCTCTTCAGTGCTGTGTGCGTGTGTCTGTAGCAAGTTGTTTGCTGTCAATTGGCTTGCTACAGGGGTTTTCTTTTTTTTACTTCTATTTATTTATTTTATTTATTGCTCTTCAATTCAGCTTGGAGGGTTGGAGATCTGGCTTGGAGCACCAGACTAAGGTAGCAGAACTTTTTTTCCCCTTAAGTTGCAAAGCTGCAGGTGAGGAGTTGGAGGATGGATCTTGGTGTGAAGCACCAAGTTGAAGAGCTGTGTGTGTGTGTGTGGGGGGGGGGGGTGGAGGGTAGATCCAGGACTGGTATCAGGGCACTAGCTGAACCATCTATAGCTCTGTGTACATCCCTTAGTGTATAGTTTTGTCTGATTTGTAGTTTAGTTCTTAAAGAAGGGCAGTGTCCTAGCATAATACTTTTATAGGTCTTTGCAGTGAGTATTTTTCCTTTTTATTAAGCAGTAACCATTTTGTTTATTGTAAACGCTGGTACTGGTGGGTTAGTTGATCTAAAAAGAAAGCAAATCTGCCAGTTTTGTTAATTGCTGTTTGAATTTTTTGTCTGTTACTACTAAATTAGAAGACAGTTGGTGGGAGACCATATTCAGTCTTTGGGATGAGTACATGCCTAGCTATGGCAGGACGAGTAATGGGTATGGGAAGATGAGAAACTTTGTAGCATATTTTAAACTGGCAAGTTTTTAAAATAACTTTATCTATATGTTTCGTGAAAGAAAGCATTTGCCATTTAACTCACTTACTGTATGCAGGGACGTTTTGGAATCGTTGTGTAATTCTGAAAATCATGATGTGCATTTTAAGATATTAATGAGAAGTCAGCTGCTGTTGGTCCATTTACATAGCATTGTAAAGTTGCTTTGCAGTTTCTGCTGAATGATAGGTACGTTTTTATTGGATTCTAGGAAAATGAGGTAATCTGTGAACATGATTATACTTAGTTGATAACAGTGAAAGGGC
Organism: Protopterus annectens; assembly: GCF_019279795.1. Lineage (NCBI taxonomy): Eukaryota > Metazoa > Chordata > Ceratodontiformes > Protopteridae > Protopterus > Protopterus annectens. Next base: position 332,433,271 of record NC_056740.1, on the reverse strand, counting down.
AAGTTATTTATAAAAAAATTGGAATAACAGGGGACCAAGGATGGATCCCTAGGGAGTTCCTACGTTAAAGGTTCCTTGGTTGGAAAAACAGTTATCTAAGTATTTATTGCTACTTTGAAGCACCTTGTAATACACATACTGTCATTGCCGATTATTTACTTTACGTAGGGCTATCATAAAATAACATTGTTAAATTGTTAAATTATAACTGCTGAAAATAGAAGTCTTGTAGGCATGATGACCATGATTTTATTTTGAATAATATTGCTTTCCTATCTGAAGCAAAGTCAGGAGGTTAGTCATGTTTTCTTTCATACATTTTGTATGTTGCGAAAAATGTAATTATGCAGTCCTCAGGCACCCTCACATGTGCACATGCTCACACACACACACACACACACACACACACACACACACACACACACACACACACACACACACACACACACACACACACACAAACACGCACACACACACACACCCACAGACACACACACACACACACACACACACACACACACACACACACAGCCTGGGGATTTCTTCCCTGCCCCACAGTATTTATTTTATTAACTACACACATGCATTATTACTGCACTGCACACTGCCAGTGCAAGTCAATACATGGTACAGGCTTGGTGTACATCTAATGTGACTGGTAATGCAATTACGTAACCATCAGACAGAGCTAGCACTTCAGAAAGTGCATTAATTGCATTTGGGTTTTGATATTGTTTCTCTGTTTTTGCATGCCATCAGGTCATCTTTGCTCAACTCTAACACTGGGAGTGCTTGTGTTGCACAGCCTGTCTGGAGAACAACTGACTAGCTATAATAATTTAAGGTGAAACAGAGATTTAGCACTCTGATATTTTGACAATAATTTAAGTTTAATATAGCAAACAATTCTGGCTTTAGCATTGTATCCTGTTTCAAACATATCTTAGATTTTTGTTTATCCCTCACCATAACCAATAGTCAGTTTTATAGATTCACTAAATCAAATACTGGAAATTATCATAAAAATGTTTACAGTAAAGTTTAGATTTTGGCATGCCTTATAAGTATATGAATGCTAGCTAGCTGACATATTTTCTTCATCTGGTATGTAAATACCTCAGGTGAATTCAGCATGACATTCTAGGATTTAAACACAAGCCATGCTTCTTGGCTTGTAATGAGGCATGTTGCCTTTATATCCCTTTGCAGTGCAGTTTTATTCAACTCCATTCCAGGAAACATGCAGTTGTCATTTCTTTTTAATCCCATATGAATTTTACTGGATATTGTTTACTTTTTTTATTTTTCGTAAGTGGGCTGCTCAAACTGAACCTTTTTAGGGTTGATCCAGGTCACACAGTGAGATAAATTTAATAACGTAAATATGACAGTAAGACCTTCCCCAAATCTGGCACAGTTTAACAGAGCAGGGCAGAATTGTTATACAGCAAAACTGTTAGAAGCAAGCCACAACAGAGTAACTGGATGTTATATAAGGAACACTGAGAACAAAGTAACTTTTCTTGCTAGTTACTCTGTCAGTTTCGTATAAATGGAAAATTTGAAACTGTTTTATACACTCATTTTGTCTCTAGAATTGTAAACAGACACCATAACAGCACTATTAATCCATCCTGTGCCAATGTGATTATGAATATACAGATAAATAATTCAAAGAGCTACTCCCTGGGCTGGCTGGGATTACTTTATTCAGTATGATGGAATGAATATTTTATTATCTGTACTTTCGGTTCTCTTGAGAGAATATGACTCCTTTTGTGTTTACCACTCAGCATGGGCTGTTGGGTTTCATGCCCCACTGCCTAACAATAGAGACAGAGATATGACCTGGCAGGTTTTCATCACGGGATGGTGTACTTTCTTAAGAGTTTGCTATCCTATGAGAAATACAGTCCTCCCCTTGAACCTGAACCTGAATTAAACTCAGTATAGGAATATTGTGGCCAGACATATAGTAACAATATTTATATAGACTTTACTTCATTGAGCATTTAGCATGCACGTGTTTCAGCAAGAGGTTCCTTTTCATCTTAATGCTTTAGTTTTTTGTTCTTAAAAGTATTGTAATCTGTAACCTTTTTTTTTTCTTTGAACTGTCAAAACTTAGAGGAAGCTCAGTTGTCCCTTACTCTGTGAGGATTTCTTTAACTGAAGCTTTGAGAGTTTTGAATTAATTCCATAACTGAGGATGAACCCTGCTCTCTTTCTAAAGTGAGAACAGAACCTGCTGAGATTTACTTTTATCAAGGGATGCAACCTACAGCTGAAACGTTACAAGAGGAGTTGCCACAGCTGAGTATCCGTCCAAGACTTAATGGACTACAGTTAACAAAGAAGACAAAGCCAAGAATTCCAGATGAAGTAAAAGGACAGCAAAGGCTAACTCCATACATCCAGGTTAGTGGCAGGGATATAGGCAGGTCTTCTGAGGAAAGTAATCCTTGTTATATTGGATCGGTGCAGCTTGGAAGAGCCAGACAGATGGCTACCATTCCAAACAAGAGAGTCCAGAAACTCCATAACAGCAGTGAAACAGTCAGATGGCCGACAGAGGTATGTCTTTTGTTCACTGGATTTCTGCTTTGTTATTTCTTTGCCTGAATTACTACTGGTGCAAACTTGGCTTTGTAATAAAATATCAGTTAATGCAGTCATGGTTCTTACAGGTGTCTCTCTGACAAGGGACATAGTACTGCTTCTAGAGAGACATAGTGATGTGGAGTGAGATGAGGGAGGAGGAAACTGATTTTACAAGTTTGTGTGTGTGACTCCTTTATCAGTGGTCATCTGTATTCTAAACAGTGCAGGATCAGAGTACTTTCAACACTTCCTGTACTGCAGAGTTGAAATCCGGCACATAGCTAAAGTTTTCTTGCTGGACCATTTCCCCTTTAGTTAGCCACATGAAATGAGATGCAGGCTTGGAATTGGGCTACTGTCCCAGAGTGGTCTTAATACAAGCTACACTACGTAAACATTTAATAAATAACATTTCTGTTTATCAATTTATATACATGCAGAGAATGCTGCACTATATGACCACAATGTCAGAGCATGTGTTTTTCTTTGTGAAGAAATTATTTTTCTGTCTCTCCTTGATCCTCAAATACTGCATTTCATGCTACTCCTCATCCCACAACCACTGCCTGCTCGCATCTTGAAATATTACTCATAAGTTCATAGGTTCATATAGCTGGAGTTTTTTTTTTTTTTTAAGGCGGTCACAGTAGGGCATCTGCTTTAGGCCTTTGATTCTTTTAGTGAGGTATTTCTGCATCCTTTCCAGTTGTTGCAGATGTCTTGAGAGGTACATACCAAATGGGGCATTGTATTCCATAATGAGTCAAATGAGGGATGAGTACAGTGGGACAATGACCTCCTTTTTTCTGGATGAAAAGCCCTTAGCGATGAATTGTGCCACATAGAAGGATTTCCTGACTGTTGTGGTGATGTGGTTATCGAAGGTGAGACCACTGTCCACCTGTGTGCCTAAGTCTCTTATCACACTTTCAGTGTTTTAGTGTACTGTCACCTATGTGGTAATTCATGGGTACATGTTTTTTTCCCAAAGGGGATAACTATACATTTCTTGGCATTGAGCTTGAGCCAATGGCTCAGGCACCAAGCATCTGTTTCTTTAAGGCCCTTTTGTAGAGTATCAACATCATTTGGGGATTCAGTAATGGCTCTCAGTTTGCAGTCATCTGTGAACTTTGTTAGCCAGAGTCCCTTAGTGTTGGCCTGTACTTCAAAGAAGTAGATGCCAAACAATAGCAGTCCCAGGACTAAACCCTGAGGTAATCCACTTGTCACTTGTCTGGAGCTGGATTTGGAGTTGGCTACTTTTACAGTGTGGGTTCTGTCAGTAAGCCAGTTGGCAACCCATCGAGTGACGTAGGGATTAATGCCCAGCTTAGTAAGTCTATCTATGATTTCAGAGTGGAGGATGGTGTCAAAGGCCTTGGCGTGGTCCAAATAGGCTGTGTGGACCGCCTTACCCTCGTCCACGGCTCCAGTGACTGATTCAAAGAAGTCAATCAGGTTCAGGAGACAAGATCGGCCCTTCGTGAACCCAAACTGGGTGGGGTCCAGTGTTTGAAGGTTGCCAATGTCTTTGTTTATAAGTTCTATGATAATACATTCCATGGCCTTGCAGATCAGGCTCGTCAGACTGATGGGGCGGTAGTTCCCAGGATCCAAAGTGGATCCCTCCTTGTAGAGTGGGATAACTGTAGCTGTGTGCGGTTATGAAACCTGAGGTGAGGCTATGATTAAATATGACACTTAGGTGAGGTGACAGTTCTTTTTGTAGATGATGTAGTACACAGCCCAGGAGATTATGCAACTGCCGTTGTGGGCCATTTTAAGCCTAGACATTTACCCATTGTGAGAATCAAACCCTGCACCTTGTATCTGTAAGGTAAACACCTTAACCATTATGCTAACCTCCCACCAAAAGTTTGTATACCCTGGACTAGAACCCAGGACCATCTGTACTGCAGTTCCAACACTCTACATGTCACCACTGTCTGCAGTGAAACAGTACTGCATACCCTAACAGGAAAGTCACCAGGCAATCTAAGTTTGGCATATTGGCATGTATTGCAGCATTGACCATTTGTAAATTATTTTAACTATGTTTTAGAAAAAAATATTATAAATGTTTATAAGAAAGGAAATAGACCATGCTGTAATGCAGCAAGCCTTAATGCATGAACCTTTGATTTTATAAAGCTTGTCCAAGAGAGTAAATTCATTTTTAAAATTTTGTTTTCATGTGCTTTTGGGGGTTAGTTACAGTTTGAAGAGATGCTGGCAAGGGGCAATGGGAAACCCATCAACTCTTTTTATTACGTATATTATTACATATGTTAGAAACTTGTGAAAATAATGAGTGAACATACAGTCTTGGTTGGATGGCCCTAAGCAGAATATAGAATAGTCCCACCTAATCTGACTCAGTCACATTAGGTGGTGTGAAAGGGCAAAGGTTAATAAGATATTGGGGTACTTAGCACACAACTAGTCATGATTGGCAGAGATTAACTTTCAACTGTAAACAATACTTGAATACTGTATCTGGCATATTGTCTGTAGTTGTGGCACCATGCAGATGAAAAGAAGTGACATTGGTAGAAAGCATGTCATATAGTCATCAAACTGGTGCCAGGAATGGAGAGAATACTATATAAGGAAAGACTTGTACCATTAGCATATATACATTGAGAGAAGAGGAAAGAGGAATATGATTCAAACATTCCATATTGTTTAGGGGAAGTGCATGGGTACAGCGTTTGATTTCTTTCACCTTCATTTGGCTATTGTGTGACTCTGAGCAAGTCAATTAAAGAGATAGTGCTCTTAGGTCACCCTTGAAAAGGGATAGCTTGTCCTAAATCAAGAAATGGGGAAAAGGGGACAGAACTGAAGAAAGACATAGGTGACAGCTGAAAGTGGGAGATTTCAAGTTAGATTTTTGAAGATAATTCTTCATGCAGAGGGTGGTAGGGCCCTTGAATGCATTGCTTGAGGTGCTTGTTCATGTATATGTTAAGTCATTAGAGAGATTTAGTTAGAAATAGAGCATGGAAGCAATGGACAAGCAGAGAGAAGAAAAGGATCAGTAGGAGTTTCCTGCAATGCCCTCATTCAGTAAACTACAAACTGTCATCTTCTTCTGGCATCTTCAACTGTTTAAATGAATAACCTTAAATAATGTTAGCCCTTCTCTTGTTTGGTGAGTGTTATAGAATCTCTTGCCTTTTATCTAATCAGAGATGGTATTTCAGTTTAACTTTCTCTTTGAAAAGTTTATATTTGAACACTTGATAGTTGCCAAAAGACTGTTTATTTGGCAGGCATGCCCACTGGATGTAAGTGTCCCTTCAGGGTGACCTGGGAGCAGTTTCTGAATAAGTGAATTGCTGAAAGTTGCAAAGCATGCAAATGAAGGCTGAGGGAATCAATCCCTGGACCACATGGAGTAGCTCATTGATAGCTCACAGCCTTAATCCTCTCTGCTGCCAGACTAAAGCATACTTTAGGGCAGCATTACTGTATTATTAATACTTATTTAATTGTTGTCTCTGCTGACCTCTGGCAGGCAAGGTCACCTTGCTGTGATACATTAGTCCATTTACCCCCCTCCAAATGATAGCTCTGTGTCTGGAGCCAGGTCTGTTCATAAGGGCCAGAGGATTACCTCACTAATATCTATCCCTCAACCCAGAGGCAAGTATGCCGTACCCCTAGTAGCAAGTTGACTCACATTTATTTTGGGTTTACAACTTCTTTAGGCAGAATACATCCTTTACTCACAGAAGCTACTTTGTAGCAATAACTAGAAAACGCTCATCCACTCATAAAGGAAGCAAACGTGTCAAAGATGCTCATTTCCTCCTTCCATGGGCAAATGTGTCTGGCACTTGGATCTGAACTCAAACCCAAGCTACCAATATCACAGATGGATATTTTACCTTTATAAAGAGGAAAACAACACATTTGTAACTATTACAACATTTTATATTACTCACAAATTAATAAAAACAAATTCCTCTACTCTTAAGTACACTGACTTTCTTGCATGGCAAGCTTTCATTCCTCAGCTCACTACAAAGGGAAAACATTTCTTTGCCTTCAGGATGAACAGAGCCTTGATTGTGCAGGGGCACAGGTACAGTATGGATTGTGGGGGGACTCACCACTTATCTATGTACTTTCTGTCACCACACATTTCGCTATGTAACATTTTATATCTGTGAATTGACTTCAGCACTTCAAAAAACTATGAAAAGCATATGCAAAAAAAAGTGAAGTGTACAATACTGTTTATGAAAGCAAATATCCCACAAAAGCATGTAAAATGCTCATGAACTACTGAGATATTTAAGAAACAAACAGTAAAATGCATACACGATTTTTAAAAAAAGTTCACTGTTGTAAATGAAATGATTCATAACCTCATCAACAAAGCTGCTATTTACAGTAATAACTACAAACCAAGCATTTTTGCAAACTTGTTGCAAATGAAACTCTTAAACCATACCGAGTGATGCAGTAAGGACATATATGTTATGATCTGTGTTTATGTATCATCATCATCATCATCAACCGCCTTTTTCTTGTTTTCTACATTGGGTCAGAATGGGGTGTCATGTTCATTTTTGCAATCTTTCTCCATTCAATACCGCTCTCCTACCTTCTTTGATAGTCATGCCTGACTGTCACAGGTCTTCTCTCACACAATCCATCCATCTCTTTGATGGATACCCTCATTTCCTCTTGCTTCCTTCCTGTCTCTCCCAAATCTTCTTCACCATATTGTCTTCTGCTTTCCTACATAATGTGCTCAAACCACCATAATCTGTTCTTTTTGATCTTCTGCTAAGCTAAACCTATTTTGGCTTCTGCTCTGATGTCCACATTTCTTTCTGTTTCACAGTGTGCATCCTGCCACCCATCTCAGGCACTTCATCTCCATCACGTCTAAGTTCCACAACTGCTCTGCCTTCACTGCCCAGGTTTCTGTACCATATAGTAATACTGGATGCAGTACAGTGTCATACATATTACTTTTCAGCTTCTTTGGCATTCTTTTGTTGCACACTATCCAGGACTCTCTGTGCCGGGTGGCTGTCGTCCCTCTAATTCTAGTTTTGACCTCCTCATTCAGGATTCCCTTCTCTTCAATCACCCCTCCCAGATATTGAAGCAGTTAACTATTCTACTTTTTTCCTTCTATCTCAATTTCCACCTTCTTCTGATTTCCTCCATGACAACTGTCTTCTCTGTATTCAGTTTCACCCCATGTGCCTTAAGTTTTGCATTCCTTTATCCTATCATTTCCCAAAGTTCTTGTTCAGAGTCTTCCTGTAATGCCGCATTATCTGCATACAGCAGCTTTGTTAATCTGTCCCCGCCAATATGTTTGGTAATGTCGTCCATCACCAGCATGAACAGCAGAGAGCTTAGGGCTAAACCCTGATGCACACCAACTAACAGTGTGACTCCATCTGTGAGTCTGAACACCATTTGTGCTCATGTTATTGGGTCCTTGTACATAGTCTGCACTAAATTTACTAATGTTTTTGGGACTTAACCACTGTAGGACTGCTCAAATCAGCTTTCTTGGAACCTTGTCATATGCTTTCTTCAAGTCTAGGAATGCCCATTTGGACTCTTTCCACATCTCTAGCTTCTTCTCAGCTATCTGTCCCACTGCAACTATTATGTCAGTTGTGCTGCATCCTGATCTGAAACTGCTTATCTCTCATCATACTTTTTTCTACTCTGTGTTTTTACTGTATCAGTGGATCAACAAAGGGGACCCTCCTTGCCATCTCCTGTGTTTGGGTTTATCCTCTCATCCAGTCATTATTTGGCATCCTTTTCCAGAAGTCCCTCATTCTTGAGAACAGAACTGTGTCTTGTTATAACAGATGCCATAATATCACACACTGACAAGTATCCTAATCGTCTGTGTGAATTGATTTGTTCCTTCACCACTATTAATTGTTCGCCTACAAAAACCGATTCAGCACCAATCTGCATCAATCAAGAAGCCTTTTGAATGAGGAGGAACATGAAAGAAATACAGCATTGCGCTAAAAGTAAGAATAAAAAGTAAAAAAAAAAAAAAAAAAAAAAAAAGAGTAAAAAACTTAAAACAAGTAATCACTTGTTACATAAAAATAGGTGGTAGTTAATTGTAAAATACCCAGTATATCATAATATAGACTGATCACTTATGACTACACATCTAAATTTTGGTTATTTCACAGACATCCTCTCTCTCCTTCTTATCTCCAACTTCTTTGTTACTATGTCTCACTGCAGACATTGGGTCAGTTACACTGCATCCTGATCTGAATCTGACCTACTCATATCCCATTTTATTTTCTACTACTTTGCATATTTATCAGTCAGCCTCTTCAACACTTTCATCCAGTGTGACAGGAGTTTTTATAACTCTGTGTTGTCTGCACCTGTCAATGTTCTTTTCCTTGTACACTGGTTTAAGAATGCTTATTTTCTGGTCATCAGGGATGACCTTTCTCTCCATGCTTTGATGAGTACCCTCAGGATCCATTTCTCCTCTAACACACACAGCTTTTGATAATAGCTGCTGTGATTTCATCTAAACCTGCTACATTCCCTGACTTCATTTTCCTTAGTGTTGTTCTTACTTCTAGGTTTTTTTAGTTCCTGTTTCATTGTAGGCTGTGCATAAGATGGTACAGCTTCTGTGGAGTTAGTTTCATTGAGATGATTCTAGAATTACTCCTTCCATCTACCTTGATGGCCTCTGGACAGGTGAGCAGTTTGTTGTTGGCATCCCATGTGAACAGTGTGTGATGACCTTCTGCCTTATCCTTCTGTCTTTGTCTTGCAACCTGATACAGTTTCCTTATTCCATCTGCTGAGCCATTTTCCAAAAGTTGGTAGAGTTTATCTGATGCCTTGTTCTTTGTCAGTCTGACTGCTCTCTTAGCTAATGTCTGCATATGCTTTGTAGACTTAAAGAAGGCAAATGCCTACATATCCTTCTTGGCCTGGTCTGTTTTTTCTGTCTCCAATTTCTTCATGTACTATGACTCTTATAATAACTTCCCAGGGTTTTACTTTCCACCATCTGCTTTCCTTATGTACCTTATTTCCATACCTGACCTGGCTTCATATCTGTTCTGTCATCTTCACACATGCTGTTTTGGGATGTTGCCATTCTTTTTGGCTCTTCTCTACTTCCTCTTATTCCTGAGGTGCTAGAGCCCTGAGGTAATTCCTTGAACTTCTGTGCTTTTGTTACAGTCAACTTCCAGGTCTTCAGCCTACTCAGTGTTAACTTTAGACCCTCTTCTGACCACTGCTTGCAGCTAATTGTGGCCACCAGTGGTTTATGCTAGGGACTGCCTGTTTCATTGGCAATGAATTTGCAATGTCCTATTCTACTGAAATACCCTGCCTTGCTACATTTACCTCAGTTGCATGTTGACCACTCTTGTATGTGATCTTGTGACTGTCTCTCTTGCTGAACCATGTATTGGCCACCATTATGCCATTTGTCAGACAGAAGTCTAGGATGGCTTCTCCTTCAGTATTCCTGCTGCCCCACCCACATGGACCCAGGACATCCTCATATTGTCTGTCCACATATGAACATTCATTTCCCCATTACCAACACCAGTTCATTTTGTTCTGCTTTATCTAGGACATCCTACAACTGCTACATTTAGTGCCTTTTTTCCTTGCCATCACAGCCTTGCTGTGGATCTTAGGGTGCAATTATGAAGACTACCCTATCTCTGGAGTCTGGTTGTCATGAGTCCATCACTGATTCTGATGACATCCTTCACTGTTTTTGGATGGCTCTCTTCATTACAATTCCACACCATGTGTAGTCTGTCCTCCCCTTAAGTAGTAAATGCTGCAGCTCATACCTAGACACTTTACCACTCTGCCCTTTCACTTCATCTCCTGGCTACACAGGATATCCAGTTTTTTTCCTTAACATCATGTCATCCACTTCCCAGCTGTGTCCCATTAGTAAACTTGTGCTCAATGTGGCAATCCCAGTACAAAGCTCAGGGTACAAGAAGTGTTTGGCAAAGCTACAGAGAATTACTTTATAAGGCCTTAAATATATTCAGGCAAACCATTAAATGACTGACAAGGGGAAAGTAGAATACTGTCCAAGTTGTTCTCAGTAGGGGTGTAAAAATATCCTACCCTGACTGGGGACATTTTTGAAAGGTAGAAGAAGCATTTTGAGGAATTCCCAAAGAAGGTCGGCATGTACTTCTCTGAGGAGGCAGTGCCAGAAGTAGACTGTGAACTAGATCCATTTATGATGTCACTGTGAGTGTTTGAGATCTAGGATAAATGGTGAAAATACTGGACATTGTTGTTAATTTATGGTTAAACACCCTTTCAATGTTGTGTTGAAGGCTGGGATACTACCTCTGAAGGAAAAAGGGGGAGAGAAGTTTCTGTTCCAGGTAGAGAGGCACCATTTTCCTCAGCCCTCTTGGGGGAACCTAGACAAAGTCAGATACTTGACAACATTTAAATTGCTGGGGTCCTGGAAAGGAGATGTCATCCAATTGCCAAGCCTTTGGTTCAGGACGAATACTGTAGTTTCCTTGCTGACCATACAGCAGTGGATCAACTTTTTTGTCATTGCACAGATATTTGAGGGTGTCATGTGAGTTTGCCAGTAATGTCTGCATATGTTTTTTTAGACTTGAAGAAGGCAAATGCCTACGTATCCTGCAAACTCTTGTGGGAAGTGTTTCAACCTGTTGCATACAGTTTAGCCTCCCTGTAGAGCTAGAGTTGTATCCATATTGTTGAGGATCAAGATGAAAATGCTCAAGGTAAGTGTGGGACTCTAATAAAGGTCTACCTTCTCTCCCATATGGTTTATAATTTTCACTGACAGGCTATGAAGCCACAGCCAAGGTTTTGAGGGTATGTTTGAGGATGTGGGGGATGCATCTTTGTTGTTTACAGATGATAATATTCTAGTATCCTCAGTGCTTTATAACCTCCATCATGCTTTGGAATAATGAATTGCAGATGGCATAAAAATGAGCAGTTCTAAATCAGAGGTCACATGGGTGTCACCCAGAAAACATTGGATTATTGTCTGCAGTTAAGGAGTGAAGCGATACCTAAGATAGCTGTTGAGGGTAGATTACATCCCTAAAAGGGAGGAGTTTTAGTATCTTGAGGTCTTGTTCACAAATGAGGGTAGAAGGGATCAGGAGCCTGGCCAGTTAATGGGTACAATGACAATGACAGCAGTACTGCAGGCATTGTAACAGACCAATGATGATGAAGCAAAAATTGAGTCAAAGGGCAAAGCATTCAGTTTACCTGTCATGTTATGTCTCATATTTTCAACTGTGGCAATAAGCCATGAGTAGCAACTGAAAGGATGAGATTTCAGGTATAAATAAATGGGTAGCTGGCCTCATTCTTCATAGCAGAGTAAGGAGATCAGCAATCCAGGAGGTTCTCAGTGAGCATACAGTGATCCTTTGTGTTGAGAGGAATCAGTTAAGGTTGTCTGGATAACTTGTGTGAATGTCACCTAGGTTTCTCTCATGAAAGACGTACCAACCATGACCCATTACACGGAGACTCTGGGGCAGACCCTTTGGCACATTGAAAGATTATATCTCTTCAACTTGCCTGGGAAAGTCTGCAGATTCAAATGGATGAAATAGTTACTTTTACTCACTAGAGGAATCTGGTCTATCCTGTTCAACTTGTCACCACTCTGACCCTCACAAGCACACATGAATTTGAAAATAAATGAATGACACATATTTATGTCTATATGATAAATATACACCTATATGTATGTATATATGGATGTACTTTAAAACGTTGACTTACCATTTCATCGACATTCAAAACAGTGAGACCAAAACATGGGAAATTTACAATCACGAACTCCCAGAATACCATATTTCCTCTCTGGGAAAGTAACCACTTGGCCACCAAAGATAACATTATAAATGTAAACAAATTGCATGCATCGAAGTGAGGGGCTTTGCCCCCCCCCCCACACCCCCTACTTAAATATATCAACTCTGGGATCACACTACAGTGGAGAAAGGCCAAAGTTCACCACAGTAGCCAAGTGGTTACTTTCCCAGAGAGAAAATACGATGTTCAGGGAGTTCATGATTTTAAACTTCCAACGTTTTCATCTCGCTGTTTTGAATGTCAACGAAATGGTAAGTTGACATTATGAAGGGGACCAGTGTATGTATATACCTGTATAAATGCATCAATAATAACTAATGTTCTATTACATCAACAGCAATTTCATCAATGTCAAAATATCAACTACACAAATGTTTTTTAAAACACCAAGGCAACAGTACACCACTTGCCAAATGAAGCTAGTCTTTTTGCAATTAGTAATACAAAAAAGTCACAAAAATACATTTTCACTGGGACTTTGCCCCTGACACACTCCCAAACCCTCAATTTATATATACGTACACATACTATCTTCACTGTCATACAACTATGAATACAAAGGAAACACCATTAAGACAGTCACTGTTGCATGACTTGATAGATCCTGTACTTGATAATGAGTGCATTCTATAGCTTGTGACAGCAAAGTAGCTGCATACAACAAACTGCAGGTAGACTATATGTGTGTGTGTGTGTGTGTGTGTGTGTGTGTGTGTGTGTGTGTGTGTGTGTGTGTGTGTGTGTGTGTGTGTGTGTGTGTGTGCTGAAAAAAAACATCAATACCCAAATGTGTATAGCCTTGAACCATGCAAAAGAAATCTGCTATTGTTTGCATCAGGGCAAGGCCCCATGCACCCCTCCACATCCCCTGCTAATTATATATAACTCTGAGGTTGCACAATCCCTGAGTAAGGAGCATATTCTCTAACCCCAAGTATTGTCAATCTCACACACATTTGTCAACCATCTATTTTGTGGATTATCTTATCGACAAAATAGACACTGACATTTGTGAGTTCCACTTATTAAATGTGTTCCCATGTTGATATTTGTGAGTTTCACTTATTAAAAGAGTGTGTGTGTGTGTGTGTGTGTGTGTGTGTGTGTGTGTGTGTGTGTGTGTGTGTGTGTGTGTGTGTGTGTATGGTTTACTATCAAAATGTAGAAAACCAAAACAATTTTCCACCTTTTGATCGACTTCATTATACGAATTTGGTAATACAAAATTACCAAAATGTCGGAAGTGGTAACCATGGAATCAACATTCGAACACCAGAAGTTCAAGTGTTGAAATTCCATGTTACCAGTAATGTTTTCACAGGGGGCAAGATCCCCTGCATATTATATATTCCAATTCCAAGATTGCACTACAGTAAGGAAAAGGGTAAATTTCCCAATCCCCACTGTAGTGCAATCTGTTATCAGAACGTCAGTCCCACATTAGCGAATGGACACAACCATTCACTAATAAGGATTCGAACATTTCCAGATTGGCATTACGGAAAATGGACAACACGCAGTCAGCCATCCCAGTTTTGCGTAAGTGCTGTTTCACATTTTGATAATAAACCTAAATCTATCTATATATAGCTATATCTAATATATATATATATACATGTGTGGGTATAAAAAGATATAGCAAATACCACCAGCTCATAAAAGCACAATATTGTTTTGCATACAGAAGAAAGGTGATATAATTTTTATTTATTTTATTTAACATTTGTTGACCGGGAAAGTCCGACTAGGTTCCACAGATACTGTTTTCAGCGGAGGCCCGGGGAGAAATGCTCCAAAACATGAATTTAATCTGTAAAGGCTGTTCTAAGCCGAGGCACTAAGAGAGATTTAATCCTGTGCTTTTCAAGTTTTATGTGATTTTTACACTTGCTGTAAAAATAAATGCCTTTGGAGGTATAATTTCTGGTCATTTGTGGTATAAAACAGTTTCTTGTCTTTAGTGGAGTTAAGAAAGGTGATATAGTCTGGTGTAGTCTTCTTAAACATGAAGTATCTATTTTTTTTAAATCCTCTCTCCTGCCCCCTCAAAAAAAATGATTAGGGTACCTACCTCACATACTCAAGGTACAGTGTATGATTCTCAGCTTTGGTCACTGTTTGGAAAATGGTTAGACATATTATTCTGCAGACCATAGTATTTACCTATGAACTTGTAAGCACTAACAGTCCAAGGTGCTATCCTCCTTGACATCCCTTGCAGGATGAAGTTCAAGCTTCTTTAGATTATTCTAGAATGTCTTCCTTTTGCTGTCACATACGCCCCAGAAATACTGTGCTGGGCACAAACTTCCCTGCATCTAGAGGCCAACTTCTCTGACCAGCAGGGCTATAACCCTTCTTTTTATGCACCACTTTGATAGAAAAATTGACGAGTTAAAAATAATTCCTGTGGGAACCATCTGTAACTAACATAAATCTATGGCATAAGAGAACATCATTATTTGCAATATGTACAAAGTATATTCTATTTATAATAGCATTATTAAAAAAATTCTCTTCACATTTACATCCACATTACTTGCCAAGAAATGCCAGACTATGCCACATTTACTACCTAACTTGAAACCCTTGGTTTTAGGCCTATTAGATGGGCCGTGAGCCCTAGACAGGAATCAGCATTGTGAGAGGTTGAGTCAGATGAATGTTTTACAGTAAACCTACATGACTGGAAAGAAGGTCTTGCCTACAAAACTTTATATTTCCGTCCCCATTGCTTGTGTAGTCACATTATTGGGGCATGGTGTGTGATCAGTATAAATTACTTGCTAACAGAGTTCTAGCCAGGCCATTTAGCTCCCAGGGTGAAGCCCATATTTGGTGACCCCCACCACTACTTCCAAGTTGAAGACCAAAAAAACAGGACATTAGGGAATCAGAGACATGTTTTAAAAATAGATATTCTTCAGTCTCCATGCCTGTCAACTTCTTTGTACAAGAATTCTGGACAAACCCAAAACTAATAGGTCAGTAAAAACTAAAAGGTCAAAATCAGAGAAAGACAAACCTGATTACTGTTAAGAGATTATCTCTTTATAAGGGAAATTTACATATAGGTAAAAATATAATCAAGAATGTCATTTGGTATCATTTTGTAATCGAAACAACTGAACATGACACCCAGGAGGAAACACGCACACACATACATACACACACACCCCAAGTAACACAAATATTTACGATTTGTATAAATCTTAAAATATATATATATATATATATATATATATATATATATATATATATATATATATATATATATATATATACACACACACACACACACACACACACACACACATATATATATATATATATATATATATATATATATATATATATATATATATATATATATATATATATATATATATATATATAGTGCATAAAAGATTTTAAACTAATATGTTCATAAAAATGACACAAATTAATGTTTTGACAAATGGCTGAAACTATTGTCTTTGAGAAAACAAATATTCAGTTTGATCCTGTATGAGCCTACAGTTTTTAAAGGTATGTATTTCTGTTTTTGCTATTTCTGTAACTTTCTCCATATAAGCCTATAATAACAACATAAATGTTTAATATCTGAATTTCACAATTGATGGCTGCATGTAGAAAGAAATCAACAAATCAAACATGTAGGGAAATAACATTATCAGAATACATGAAAAATGATCACTACAGAAAATAAACTAAATCATATCAAAGAAATTATAACACATATAAATAATAAAAAAGAAAGAAGAACAGATATTAAAGGTTTTATTGGGGGCTTTAAAATATTTTATGAAAATCCTTTAATAATAGTATTAGATCCAATAAGAACATTAATGGTATCAAAATAAAAGAAGATTTTGAACTAAAGATTCAACTCTTTGTTGATGATATTTTACTAATGGGAAATATAGAGAATTCATTAGAACAAATAATTAGTTCTATGAGTCAGTCCGAAGAAATGTCAAACTCAAGATTTAATCATAATTAAACAAGTACATTATTAATTTAAAAAATTAAAAAAACTCATACAAAAAATATTCTGACTTCTATTGGAATAGAAATCAAAAGAAACACTCTGGTATAATCATTGTCTAATAATAAAAAATGATACAAACAAACTTTTCAACAGGTTGTTGATAAAATGTTAAGTTTAGTCACAAATTGGAACAAATACTTCTTTACTATAGAAGAATGATTAATGCTTATTACGATGGTAATTCTTCCTAAAATATTGTTTGTCTTACAATCTGTAGTGCTGTCACCACTAAAAAATTGAAGAAAATGAATAATATTCTACTTAATTTTTTTTGGCATCCTAATAAACTAAGAGTTTCCTTTGATCTGCACAGAAAAGGTTGGGCTAATGGTGGAATAAGATTCCCTGATAGTCAAGTGCATGCTACTTCAACAATTGTAAAAGTTATACTGTTGTGGATAAGTTCATCTTATGTTTCAAAATGGAAATAAATACATCAAAAAATATTAGTAGTAAATGAAAAATATTATCACAACCAGTCATAAGCAAATAGTCCCTAACAGTTTTATCTGGTTATTAAAAGATTGTGCATAAATGGAATTACACTCTCTTCTCAAATTCCCTATTTAATTAACATAATTTCCTCTTTCCAAAGTTCTCTTTTCAAAAGTTCACATAGTCTAACCATTGTATTAAAGACTTAATATTTCCTATGTTTCCAATTGTATATATGAATGACTGCTTAGAAACTCATAACTTAATCAAAATGCTAGTATTGAAACAACAAAGTAACTTTATCTATTGGCATACATTTTTAAATGGTACTGATATATATACTGTTGAAAATTTAAGGTCAAAATACAATCAAGATTCTCAGACCTGGTTAATTTTACAAATATTTAGAGACTTTGTGAACACGGAGATAAATAAGATATTTAACCTAGATAAGAAATTGTTCCCTAGATTATTGAAATTCTTAATAAATGTCAATAATAATAATGCAATAAAAAGTAAATCGTATTTGTCACAAATTTATAAAATTCTTAAGTTACATTTCACATATTTAGACAATTCATTCTGGAACTACTCCTCAAAAGTTAGCAATGAAGACTTCTCTGAAGAATACAAGAAAATAATATTAAAATCTACAGATAAAACTACATCTTCATTGTACTGGAACATTTCACTTGGAAATTCTTGCATAGAACTTTTGTCACTCCTAACAAAATTACAATTATGTACAAATCAAATTGAATTAAATGCTGGAGATGTGATTCTGAAATAATAGCAGACTGGACACATATTGTATATGAATGTGAAGTCATCTCCCCGTATTGGAAAGAAATTAATAACTTTATTCAAGATCTACGGTCAGATAGATGTAATATTTCTAAATATTTAGTTTTATTTAATGCTCCAATTCCTGAGATAATTCCAAAAACCCAAGGGTCTATTCTTGCTATAGCCAGAAAAGTAATTATTAAAAATTGGAAACTTAAAGTTACCCCTCTAGTGTTGAATTTATTATTATGGCAAAAACATTTTTGCAGTAGTGAATTGCATACTATAAAGATGATCAGTTCTAATATTGCACATTCATATAAATCTTAGCTTAAACTTAAAGACTTGCTTACAAAATATTAATTGTTGTTGATATCTATAAATTTGATCAGCTGTTGACCTATGTAAATAGTTATTTGTTTTATAATAGATTTGTTTATTCATTATTTTAGAACCAAATAAAAAATTAAACAAAAATTATCACTACAGCTTTTGGTTAAATAAAATCATTCAGCATTTCAAATCAGCCACACAGGTAAAAAATCACAATGCTGAAAGCAGCAGGTCTGTCCTGTTTCTTGTGATCAAGCAACTAACAGAAAATTTATAATAGAATATTATAAACATTTAACAATTAAAGTGCTATTAAACTTAATATTGTATTAGAAAGTGCATATTATAAATGTTTAATCATTACAGTGCAATTAAACTTAATAATATTACAGTAGAAAGTGCAGTTTGCATTTTGTTTCATTTTAAATTCTTCATGGGGAACATTTGCACCTTTAATTATTCAGATATACGAATACCATTTTACCACTGGAACACTGAAAGTAAAAGGTGAAATAAAATAAGAGTTTCTGAACTATTATGCCATTTTTATTCTACAGTTTTATTACCAGTTAAGATATCTCATGCTGACAAGCTGCAATTACAATGCAGAAAGAAAGCTTTACAGCCTAGAAGAACAAAAATGAAGACACAAGGATCTTTTACAAAACTGGTACATACACAGACTCTCTGTATTATAGCCAGCTACTTGTAAGAATGCCCTGAATAAAGTAGATGTTCTTCGTGATTCACTGTTGTAGTCCTGACTTGAAGGATTTCTTGCAGTGGAAGCTTTTGGCTGCAGTGGAAGCTCTTGGCTGGCCCAACTACCAGAAAATATTTTCCCCTCCTCCTGAAGCCAGCAGATGACCTGTCCAATGTCACTACTGGATAAGGGAGTCATCTGGTGCCAAATTTTTTCTTGCTGTCAGAGCCTGAAATAGAGTGCAGGTCAGTGAGTCGGTCAGTCCACACCAGGGAAAGAAGACGTCTAAAGCTAAGTACCCCATTGATGAACCTTTCATGTGTTTTTCGACTAATGTCAGAGAAAGTTACTAACTGTCTCTGCTGTGGCAAACAGATACCACACTGAGAATTTAATTATTTTTGTGTGACTTCGTTGGGACCAGAACACAATGTCCCTGTCAGTTTTGTGCATCCTTTAATAACAGAACTTTCAAGCATAAGGCTGGGATTCTAGCCAGACATTTTTGTGAGTTACCAGGGCCTCTGTGCACCTGTCATTCACTAGTTGAGCTGAATTAGATCTCCCTAAGTGGAACAAGGAAAAGCTTTTCAGACATAGGGCCATAGACAATGTGTGTTCGCAGTTGGCCAGTCCTCCTAGGCTTGTGATTATTAAAGAAGGTGAGGTGCCTTTGCTGCCCCCTTCAGCAACTGAGGTAGTGGCACAGGCCTCTATCAGGACCCATTTGGAGTCCAATATTATCTCTGGGTCACTCTACTTTTTTACAAGCTGAAGGATTTAGCTCATTGGTTGGGTCTATGGCTGCTTGATAGACTCCGGCTTCTGATGACTGCTCTAAAACTGATGACAGCTCTTCACATCTTCAGGAGATTGCCTCAGCCTACTGCTTGCAGGAGTCAGTTGTTCATCTAGGTCCTAGTGCAGAGGTCATCCTTAGGCCTAAGTCTAAGGCCTCTATCAAAAAAGTTACACCCACCTTACCTCAGCTTAGGCCTACATTCTCCCACTCTAAAGCCTACCAATAAGACTTAGTGAGACTGGCTGAGGATTTCATTTCCTTGGTCATATCCAGACACCTCTGTCCCCCTGAAGCATCCCCTAGCAAAAGAAAGAGGGATACCCTACCCCAGGAGTTTTCTGACTCTGAGGATGATTTTGACAATGATGAATCTACCTTTGAGGATGGTGTATCTGTTGCTTCCTATGGGGATTCTGATTCTGAGGAGAACCTTGACTCAGCTTCCCTACACACAATATTTCCTTTGGGGAAACATTGCATATCCTGAGGCAGCACTTCATATGGAAATTTCAACAGGACTACCCCCATCAAAGAAGAGGGTTGGGAAATTCCTAAATCTCCCTGAGCATAAACCCCTTCCCATTCCCTCAGTCTCAAAGGTAGTAGACAAGTTCTTCCTGGATTCCTCTTTACAACCAGACTCTCTTCCCCTGCCCCTTGGAAACCTGACAGATTTTCCAGGGTTCTAGATTCCCACAAACACCTTTTTAGGAACCTTCATCAGATCCTGAGGTGGTGACCCAGGGCCCTAATGGAACAAAAGTTAGCTCTTCCAAAAATCCTTTAGCAACAGACAAGGAAAGCAGAGTCTTGGACATATTTGAAAAGAAAGTCTACACCTCTGCTACCCTTGTCATGAGAGCTTTGAACTGCTAGTTTCATATATTGAAGTATTAGGAAACCATTTTTGACCAGATGAAACAAAAACTGATTGGGAATGAAAATAAGGCCCTCTCAAAAGAATTAATGGATTTATGCAGCTCATGCTGTCAGGTGACTAAGCATTCACTGCACTGTTGCTGTGATGCCTTGGGATCCTCCAGCAGGGCAGCAGCCACAGGATCCATCATTAGAAGACATGTCTGGCTGAGGGAGCAGTCCTTTCCTGAACATGTCAGATCCAGTCTTCTGGATGTCCCCTTGGACAAAGACTTTCTTTTTGGTCCTAAGGCTGAGGCTGTGCTTAAGAAAATGGAGGATAAGGCCAAGTCCATGCAAACTGTCAAGGACTTTTTTTAGCTCCAGCTTCCATGTTTTAGCTGGAATTACCCTACCAAGCATTAGTTCTTTCCAGCCCCCCAGTCTAAACCTAGCCAAAAGGAGACCTTGTAGGCAAAGGAGCCAAAGGCAGCACCAGTGACTAAGACAGTGGCAAACAGACCCCAATAGGTCCGTGTGATCCTGCCTACAGGGTGCAATCATGACTCTTACATAGTACTGCCTTCCCCCATCCCCTACCCCTCCTCCTCACTCTCCCCCCAGGTTGGGGGGGACTGTAACTATTCCACAAGAACTGGACCCTCATTACCAGTGATCTGCAGGTTCTAAACATCATTCAAAGAAGTTACAAACCCAAGTTCAAACAGCCCTTTATTTTTTCAGACTTCCCAGATATTCCTCTGAACCAAAAGGCAGAGGCCTTAAAACAAATAAAACCTCTGTGGACTCAAGGCTCTCTGGAGCCTATGCCAACCTCTTTACAAGGAAAACACAGCAAAAATCCAAAGCACACCACCATGGTATTAACTTCTAGGTCTCAGTTAAAATCAAAAATACTTTAATGGATAAATATAATAACATAGTAAAGAGCCTTTTCTTTAACTGAGACCTAGAAGTTAATACTGTGGTGGTATGCTTTGGATTTTTGTTGTGTTTAACTAATTTACCTTGAGCCATCTTTGGCAGTCAAGAGTTTAGTTTGTTTTCTGTTTCTCTTTACAAGGAAAAGGATTGTACGTCAGACTTTTCCTAGTCCTCAAAAAAGAAGGTACCTGGAGGCCAATTCTAGACCTGTCAAGGCTCAAGTGATTCTTGCAGGTCCCAAAATTCAAATGCTAATTCTACAAAAACGACTGCCATGATTTCCCCAGCACCTTCATAGTAACCTTAGATCTAAAGGATGCATACCTCCACATCCCCATAGAGGAATCACACAGGAGGTTCTTATTGCTTCAGAGCAGGTATGAGGCATTATCAGTTCTGTGCCTCTGCCTTTTGGCTTGTCTACTGCACCCAGGGTTTTTCACAGAATGCCCAGCCCTGGTGATAGCCTTCTTTGGGACAAAGGGAATTCAGATCTACCCTTACTTAGGCAATTGCCTCATTTAGCCAACAAGCCTAGAAAAATGCAAAGCAGATCTGCTTTATAACCAAAACATACTAATATCAGTGGGCTTCACCATCAATACCCAAAAATCTCAAACAAACCCCATGAACAGGATTGTACTTCTGAGAGCTTTACTGGACTCATCTCTTCAGAAGGCTTTCCTCCCTCCAGACAAGGTTACCTTTCTAACTCTATATTTCAAAAAGTTCCTGGTCAGGAAATATCTCACAACCAGAGAGTATCTCAGACCCTGGGATACATGGCCTCTTGTATCCTCATGATCCACCTGGCCAGGTTACATATGAGAAAACTGCAGTTGTAGCTCAAAAATGTGTGGTGCCAGCATTCTCAGTCTTTCACCTTCAGAATAAAACTGCTTCCATGCCTCAGGAAAGAGTTTACTTGGTGGGCCCAAGCATGCTACCTCAGTCTGGGCCTTTCATCAGGTTCATCCCTCAGGGCCAAACTCTGACAACAGATGCATCTGAAATAGCCTGGAGAGCCCACTACAACTTATAGACTCAAGCCAGATGGGACTCCAAGTTCAAAAACAAACACATCAACCTTAAAGTACTGATGGGAGTCCAAAAAGGCCTGATTGCTTTCAAAAAGAATTGAAAACCCAAAGTCTTCCTGGAAAATACAGACAATACCACAGTTATATGGTACATAAACAAATGGGGGGACCCACTCTTACCTTCTTTTCCTCCTAACCATGGACCTTTGGGAAACAGCAAACTCCCTGGGGCTGTATCTCATGAGGAGAAACCAATGAACTAGTGGATCACCTCAGCAGTCAGATCCACACTAGTGGCAGCTGTATCTGGAAGTATTTCTCAGCATAGCCAAAAAATGTGGTGTGCCACAGATAGACCTTTATGTCACCAAAGAAAAATCCTCACTTGGAAAAGTTTTGCTCCAGGAAGAAAATTAAGTCAGCCTGGAAGACAGATGCCTTTTCCTTTCTTTGGACAGACCTATTCCTCTATGCCTGCTCCTCAACACCAGTACTACCCAGGATATTGCTGAAAATAAGGGAAGAGGGTCCAAGGGTAATTCTGATAGCCCTAGATTGGCCGTGGCAGCACTGGTACCCACTATGGCTCAGTCTAACCAACAGGGAACTCTGTCTGCTGCCACAGAAAGTGGACTTGTTAATGCAGAACTGGGGAACATTCATACACCCCAACCTGCGTACACTCAAATTGACAGCTTGGATGATACCTTGATCCCATGGAAGGTGTCACTCCTCAACAAGCAGGTCCTGGACATTCTAAAATAACCCAGGAGACCTAGCACAAGGAAGTCTTACTCTGCCAAATGGAAAAGATTCATTAGTTGGTGCAGACAAAAGGGAAACCCCCTCATTAAGCTCAGATTCCTTTGATCTTGTCATGCTTATCTAGCCTTTTTGGAAAAGGTCTCTCCTACTCCTCTATAAAAAAATATGCTTCAGCTATTTCTGCTTTTCTGCATTCTCAACCTCCTCTCTTTTCACATCCCCTCATGAAACAATTTCTGAGAGAGGTTGCCCATAATTAGGCCTTCCAGAAAACCTGTTTCCCCAAGATCTCAGTTTTGTTCTGGAGAAGCCCACCCTTCCACCATTCAAACCAGTGGCATCTAATGATGTAAAATTCCTTACCTGGAAAACAGCCTTCCTACTAGCCATTACCTCAGACAGAAGGGTATCAGAGCTTCAGGTCCTTATGTGTGTAGAACCTTTCATCATTTTCCACCCAGAGTATCTCTTAGGACCAACCCTTCCTTTATGCCCAAGGTATTGACAGAGACATCTTTAAACCAGACCATACACTTGCCTACATTCTTTCCTAACCCTGAAAAGAAGGGAGAAAGGATCCAAAAAAGAAAAAGTCTGTCAACCACGAAGCACAATAAGCTCAGCAAAAACAGGACCCAGAAGACGAACTTGCGTAACCCAATAGTGGAGTTGAAAATACGGTTGTTTAGACCACGACAACTGTTCAATTCTTTCAAAACTTTTAATGTCACAGGTTACGAAAACAAAGACAGTAAAATCACATATTTTGAAAACTTTAAATTTAAAGGAAACTACATCAATAAAAGACATTCCATATGTAAACTCTAGTAATTATTCCTTAAGTTAAAACAATAGAAAGAATGTGCTAGCCCAGCCGGAATGACTCCGAATCTTTAACTTCAAAGGACAGCCATGAAGTAATTATAACTTCAAAGGACATACAAGAAATGCTTGACTTAGCTTTCTTTACAGCAGATGGCAATGTTGTTATATTGTTTTAAGTTCACATTTCACAGCATATTCTTTCATTTAAGAAAACAAGCCTGTAATTCAACATTCCTATTTACAAATGATCTGGCTAGGCTGGCAGCCTTCACATTTCTCCCCCCCCCCCTCCCCCAGAGAACTCAAGCTAGTTTTTCAAGTGACGCTTGAGAAATGCCGCTTAAGAGGATTAGGTCTATCTGAGTATACCTTACCCCATTCCCTGTCTTGAGAGCCCATCTGCATTGGCATTGCTACTCCCACTGCGGTGCTGCACTGACATATATACTTGCAACCCTAGGCTCGATCTTAGCAACTTTTACATTTTGCTGGCTTGCCCTGTTTAACCATGTTAGGGGGTTGTGATCTGTCATAACAGTGAATTTCCTTCCCTACAGATAAGGCTGAAGTTTCTGCAATGCCCAGACTATGGCTAGACATTCCTTCTCTACAGCTGCATAGCATTCCTCCCTGGGTTGCAGCTTATGACTGAGATAAACCACTGAGTGCTCTTCTCCCTTTGAAGAAATCTGGCTAAGTACAGCCTCCACCCCATGGTTTGAAGCATCCACCTGCACAACAAATTCTTTTGCTGTAAGCTGGACGGCTAACACAGGGGGGTCCTCCCAAAGCTTCATTAAGCTTCTGAAATGCCTGCCCACATGTTGGGGTCCATGCTAGCTTATCTGGCCTGTTCTTCCTTGTCAGGTCTGTGAGGGGAGCAGCTATGTTACTATAACTGGGGACGGACTTTTTGTAGTACCCTGCTGTCCCTAAAATGCCCTCACCTGCTTTTTAGTAACAGGTGCAAGCCATGCCTGAATTGATTCCACTTTGGCAGGTTCTGGCCTTATCTTACCATTCCTCACTCTATGCCCTAGGTAGGAGACTTCCGCCATACCCACCTGACATTTCCTCGGCTTAATGGTCAACCCTGCCCTCTGTAGTCTTCCCAGCATCACCCTGACATACTGAAGGTGCTCTGGCCAGGAATGGCTGTAGATGGCAATATCATCTAGGTAAGCAAGGGCAAACCCTCCTGCTCTTGCTAGGATATGTTCTACCAACCTCTGGAAAGTTGCTGGGGCATTCTTCATCCCAAAGGGCATCTTTCTGAACTCATACAAGCCAAAAGGAGTCACAGAGGCTGACTTCTCTCTAGCACTGGGAGTCAAGGGCACTTGCCAATAACCCATGGTAAGATCAGTGGTTGTAAGATACTTAGCCCCACCCAGCTGCTCTAGGGGCTCATCTGTCCTAGACATGGGGTAAGCATCTGACTCTGTGTGACTATTTAATTTCCTGTAGTCCACACAGAACCTGGTGCTGCCATCCTTCTTTGGCACCAGCACCACTGTGGAGGCCCAGGGACTGTTGGACTCTTGAATCACCCCTAGTTCCAACATCTCCTGTACCTCCTCCCTCAGGGTCTGTTTGACTCTCTCAGGCACCCTATAAGGGCCTGCCTAATAGGCCTTTGTGGTCCTGTATCCACCTGGTGCTGCACCAGGTGGGTGCACCCTGGTTTCCCAGTGAACATGTCCCAAATTCCTGCAACACTGCTTGGATTTCTCGAACTTGGGTAGGAGATAGCTACTGGGATATTGCTACCCCTTCCACTGAGGTGTCACCCCAAGCCTCACTGAGGAGATCAGTCCCCAGATCTCCCTCAGACTCCTCCTGCAATCCACTGCAAATGCTCAGCACAAGGGCCTCTCTATCATGGTAAGGTTTCATAGGTTCATAGGTTCATAGGTAGGTACTAGGCTATCGGCCCTAGGACCCATACAAGCCTAGCCAAAAAATGTACCCTGGCTTTCGCCACCCAAGAAAATTATTTTCCTGTGCCCCTGTCAAGCAGAGCCACAGAAGTGATCCCCGGGGTGAATTTCCCATTTCCCATCCAATCATCAAGATTTTTCTTGAAGAGTGCTAATGAGGAGCTCTGTTTGACATAGATAGGTAGTCTGTTCCAGAGTATAGGAAGTCTCTGGGACAGGAATCTATCCCTCCAGCATGTTCTGTTTATTGTGGTGACAAGGTTAAGGTCCCTAGAGCGTGTAGCTCGGAGGGATTGGGATTTCTTTAAGTGGAGCATGTCCAACAGCTCTGGGTTTGAAATAGCTTTGTATGTTAGGCAGAGATTTCCCCTGAGTAGGTGATATGCGATGGAGTAAAGCTGTAGTTTTTTGAGACGGTCTGCATAGGGTATCTGTTTGAGGCCAGTAATCCTCTTTGTGAGGTATTTCTGTGGTCTTTCCAGTTTTTGTAGATGTCTTGTGAGGTAACCAAAATTCGAAATATAGTAGCACAGCAACTCAGGAACAGTTAGGATGGTAGAAAGCAGAGTAACTGCTCGTACGACAGGACAGTAAATTCCAAATGTATTTAATAAAAGATAATAATAAAATTCAACAGCAATTTACAAGTTAAGCGCTTTCGACTGTTACCCAGTCTTCTTCAGAACAATGTCAATGAAGTTAATTGTTACATTTATATGCTGGTAGCAGTATGTTAATTAATTAATTAGTGAATAAAAAGTCCACCAACATTTTTAAAGCCACAAGTACAACCTCAACAATGTAACCTATATCAATGTTAGCACAGCAAATGTATGTATAGCTGTAAGTAATAAAATACAGAACATCATGCAACATTTGTCTTCTAAAGAAGCACTTAGTATGATCACACTACAATACTGGTTACTGAACTATGTTTACATGTAAAAATTGTTGTAAAAAATTAAAATAATTTAAACAAATAATAAAATCCATGAACAATATTGTATGTATTTCACTCTTTGTGAATGAATGTATGCAATAATCAATATCTGTAATCAGTACAAACATTAAAAACAAAGTATAATGTTCATTCAAATTCAAAGGTAAGTGGTGTCAAAAAATTATTCCAAAACTAAAAAAGGTTTGATGCTAATAAAATCATTGAGACCCGGGAATCTCGTAGCATCTGTTAAAATCTGCCACTTACTCTCACTTAAACACAATCTCATTTTCCAGTCCCCACCAAAGGGTACTGTCTCTACCTGATCTATAATGGAGAATAAAAATTTATGATCATTACCCTTCTCCGAGATGTGTCTGTATAATGCGTTTTTGGAATCCTGTTTACCTATTTTGTAAATATGTTCGTAGATACGTCTGTTTAACTGTCTCTCTGTTTTTCCTATGTAATGTGCGTTGCATATGGTGCATGTTGCCAGGTAGACTACCTGTTTGGATCTACAATTACCCTTCCTGCTGGTAATGGTGGTGTGGCATACGTCATTCAGTTTAATGGTTTTGTTCAAATTGATATATTGGCATTGTTTACAATTGCCACATCTCACTGTACCTTTGCTGTTCTCATGAAATGACTTGTTGGTGGCCCCTCTTTCTAAGAGCTTTTTCATATTGGGTGCTGTCCTATAAACAAATCTGGGTTTTATCCCCAAGCTCTCTTCCATACCCATGGTCGTAAGGGTTTGCCAGTGCCTTTCTAAGATATCCTTGATAATGTAGGAATTTGGTGTGTACATAAGTATGCATACTCTACCTAAAAAATCAATATGTCCCCCATTCCTCAAATCTGGAGTGTATTGACCTAATAGTGGTTTGTAGATGTTACCCCATCCATCTTGTACATATCTGATTGTCTCATTGACCAAACTTTCAGGGTAGGCTCTGCTCAAGAACATTCCCTTAATGATGTGTAGTTCCTTCTCCAAGATGAGTTGGTTGGATGACATTCTTGCTGCACGGATGGTTTGTCCTTTGACCACATTTTTGAATACGTAAGGGGGATGGTTACTGCTATAGTGTACATAGTCATTAGAGAATGTGGGTTTTCTGTATATACTTGAAGTAAATCCTTCAGTATCGTGACTTACCAACACATCCAAAAATGAAATTTCTTTGCAACTGTATTGGTGGGTAAATTTTAAAAACTCCACAGTGTCATTTAGGTATAACATGAATTCTAATAATCTGTCTTCAGATGACTTCCATAAAATAAAGATGTCATCCAGATATCTCACATACAATTCGATGTCTTGAAAAAATGCACTCTTGAACACATGTTCATGTTCCCACTCCGCCATGACCAGGTTCGCAAATATGGGGGCACAAGATGCCCCCATAGCTACACCCTTGGTCTGCCTAAAGTATTCTCCTTGGAAGGAAATGAAGTTGTAGTCCAAAACAAGTGACATCATGTCACAAATGAGACTGACTTTTTCCCATGAGAACTCAGAGTAACAGGTGAGGCTTCTTTCAAAGTACTCCAGCCCTTCGATCTTGGGGATACTGGAAAAAAGGTCAGTGACATCTACTGTTAGAAAAATCATATCAGAATTCCAATGATCTTTAGTGAGTGTACCTAAAAATTTCCAGGAATCTTTGATGATATGGGGGATGTTGTTGTATACATTCTTACACCATCCATCAATCAATTTCCCAATGTTGTATGTTTTGGACCTGGATCCAGACACAATGGGTCTGAAGGGGGGCTGTGTAATTGATTTGTGTAATTTGGGAATTCCAAACATCTTGGCTAATACTGGATTGTCGACTTTCATGTAGGAATATGTGTCGTTGGATATCCTATTGTCTATGAGGTATTCCTCAATGATGAGATCGATCCGCTTATGACCAATGTTAACCTGGTTTAATGAGATGCTCTCATAGTTACCTGAATGATGTAAGATGTTTTGAATCTCATGGTTGTACAGATCGGTCGGGAAAATCACAACTCCCCCTCCCTTATCGGGTTTCATGACCCTGATGTCTCTGTTCTTCATAATATCCAGTAGCGTTTTTCTTTCCATACATGTGAGATTGTCACGTGGTTGATCCCTTTGATTGCGCGTTCTATTGTGTGTCCAATAGATGTCGTTGCACACTGACTGTTCAAAGTGTTGAACATGTGGGTTGGAGGGTGGTATGAAAGAACTTTTTTTGTTCAGGTCAGTGCCTGCTATACCTTTGACCATTGTTGTTTCATCCTTGTTTTTGTCAAATATTAATGCCAAATTCAACTTTCTGCAATATTTTTTGACCTCTTTGATGGTATCCAGTATTCCCCATCTTCTCATGGGAATGAATTTCATTCCTTTTCCCAATAATTTGGCACAGGAGTCATCTATCTCAATGTTGGTAAAATTGTATACTTTAAAACCTTCACATGTGGTAATCTTAGGTTTAGTGATACTCCCCAATTCTCCAGTCAAGTTTACATTCAAATCAGTCAAATCCATCCCTGAACGAGTATCCATTTCTGTCTTTGTGGGGGACAGCTCCATCATTAAGACTGAATTTTCAATTGTAAAAGTGTCTTCCTGTCTTATGTTCTGTGCCACTGCTTTTGAACTTTCCAAGCTGGAAAGTATCTTCCCCCCTGAAAATTTTCTCCCTTATAGGTGTTTTTTGATTCCTTCATTCTGGGATGATGTAGGTTCTGTACCTCTGTCACTCTATTACTAGGCCAAATGTATGCCCTATTGTTATTGTGTGCCTCAATGTCACGCTGCATTTTTCTATTTTTTCTCTCAACTATATTGTGCACATTTTTGTCGGCGTAATCAAATTGCTTCATATACAAATCTTTATAACAATCATAATCTTTATGATGAATAATAAAATGGTTCATATGCTCTATCTCTTCTGATATTCAACATAATTTTTCATCTTGGAATTTAATGAGTAATTTCATAAACTCGAACCCAAATCTGTCAAATAACCCATTAAAGTCCTTCATAACCCCATTTGTGTAACTTATTCCTAAAGGCAATTTGAAGAACCTGAGGCCTTTTGGTACAATATTCAACATTAAACATTTAGACAAGTAGCAACTATCAACTTTAGTATTTTTAAAATGTGTTAGTTTTCTACCATAATCAAGTATGTATTCCTTCAATGAAGTATAACTACTTTCATTGATACACGTTTTCCCTTTCAATTGATTATTGTCATTTGCAAAATAATCTCTATTGTCCTCTAAAGTTACTGGATATTATGAAGAACAGAGACATCAGGGTCATGAAACCCGATAAGGGAGGGGGAGTTGTGATTTTCCCAACCGATCTGTACAACCATGAGATTCAAAACATCTTACATCATTCAGGTAACTATGAGAGCATCTCATTAAACCAGGTTAACATTGGTCATAAGCGGATCGATCTCATCATTGAGGAATACCTCATAGACAATAGGATATCCAACGACACATATTCCTACATCATCCCCCATATCATCAAAGATTCCTGGAAATTTTTAGGTACACTCACTAAAGATCATTGGAATTCTGATATGATTTTTCTAACAGTAGATGTCACTGACCTTTTTTCCAGTATCCCCAAGATCGAAGGGCTGGAGTACTTTGAAAGAAGCCTCACCCGTTACTCTGAGTTCTCATGGGAAAAAGTCAGTCTCATTTGTGACATGATGTCACTTGTTTTGGACTACAACTTCATTTCCTTCCAAGGAGAATACTTTAGGCAGACCAAGGGTGTAGCTATGGGGGCATCTTGTGCCCCCATATTTGCGAACCTGGTCATGGCGGAGTGGGAACATGAACATGTGTTCAAGAGTGCATTTTTTCAAGACATCGAATTGTATGTGAGATATCTGGATGACATCTTTATTTTATGGAAGTCATCTGAAGACAGATTATTAGAATTCATGTTATACCTAAATGACACTGTGGAGTATTTAAAATTTACCCACCAATACAGTTGCAAAGAAATTTCATTTTTGGATGTGTTGGTAAGTCACGATACTGAAGGATTTACTTCAAGTATATACAGAAAACCCACATTCTCTCATGACTATGTACACTATAGCAGTAACCATCCCCCTTACGTATTCAAAAATGTGGTCAAAGGACAAACCATCCGTGCAGCAAGAATGTCATCCAACCAACTCATCTTGGAGAAGGAACTACACATCATTAAGGGAATGTTCTTGAGCAGAGCCTACCCTGAAAGTTTGGTCAATGAGACAATCAGATATGTACAAGATGGATGGGGTAACATCTACAAACCACTATTAGGTCAATACACTCCAGATTTGAGGAATGGGGGACATATTGATTTTTTAGGTAGAGTATGCATACTTATGTACACACCAAATTCCTACATTATCAAGGATATCTTAGAAAGGCACTGGCAAACCCTTACGACCATGGGTATGGAAGAGAGCTTGGGGATAAAACCCAGATTTGTTTATAGGACAGCACCCAATATGAAAAAGCTCTTAGAAAGAGGGCCACCAACAAGTCATTTCATGAGAACAGCAAAGGTACAGTGAGATGTGGCAATTGTAAACAATGCCAATATATCAATTTGAACAAAACCATTAAACTGAATGACGTATGCCACACCACCATTACCAGCAGGAAGGGTAATTGTAGATCCAAACAGGTAGTCTACCTGGCAACATGCACCATATGCAACGCACATTACATAGGAAAAACAGAGACAGTTAAACAGACGTATCTACGAACATATTTACAAAATAGGTAAACAGGATTCCAAAAACGCATTATACAGACACATCTCGGAGAAGGGTAATGATCATAAATTTTTATTCTCCATTATAGATCAGGTAGAGACAGTACCCTTTGGTGGGGACTGGAAAATGAGATTGTGTTTAAGTGAGAGTAAGTGGCAGATTTTAACAGATGCTACGAGATTCCCGGGTCTCAATGATTTTATCAGCATCAAACCTTTTTTAGTTTTGGAATAATTTTTTGACACCACTTACCTTTGAATTTGAATGAACATTATACTTTGTTTTTAATGTTTGTACTGATTACAGATATTGATTATTGCATACATTCATTCACAAAGAGTGAAATACATACAATATTGTTCATGGATTTTATTATTTGTTTAAATTATTTTAATTTTTTACAACAATTTTTACATGTAAACATAGTTCAGTAACCAGTATTGTAGTGTGATCATACTAAGTGCTTCTTTAGAAGACAAATGTTGCATGATGTTCTGTATTTTATTACTTACAGCTATACATACATTTGCTGTGCTAACATTGATATAGGTTACATTATGAGGTTGTACTTGTGGCTTTAAAAATTTTGGTGGACTTTTTATTCACTAATTAATTAATTAACATACTGCTACCAGCATATAAATGTAACAATTAACTTCATTGACATTGTTCTGAAGAAGACTGGGTAACAGTCGAAAGCGCTTAACTTGTAAATTGCTGTTGAATTTTATTATTATCTTTTATTAAATACATTTGGAATTTACTGTCCTGTCGTACGAGCAGTTACTCTGCTTTCTACCATCCTAACTGTTCCTGTCTTGTGAGGTACATACTAAAAGGGGCATTGTACTCTATAATGGGTCTAATGAGTGATGAGTAGAGGGGAACAATGACCTCTTTTTTTCTGGATGAGAATCCTTTTGTGATGAGATGAGCCACGTAGAAGGATTTCCTGACCACTGTGGCAATGTGATTATCAAAGGAGAGACTAGTCCACCTGTGTCCCAAGGTCTCTTATCACATTTTTGGCATTAAGTAGACTACCAGCTATGTGGTAGTTCATGGGTACAGAGTTTTTACCAAAGGGGATGACAATACACTTTTTGGCATTGAGCTTCAGGCCATGGCTTTGACACCAGGTATCTGTCTCAGTGAGGCCCTTTGGTAGTTTGTCCACATCGTTAGGAGTTTCTATTATGGCTCCTAGTTTTCAGTCATCTGCAAACTTTATTAGCCAAAGACCTTCTGTGTTGGCCTGCACTTCAGAGAAGTAGATACCAAACAGGAGAGGACCCAGGACTGAACCCTGTGGTACTCCACTTGTCACTGGTCTGATGTTGGATTTGGAATCCGCTACTTTCACAGTGTGGGTTCTGTCCATGAGCCAGTTGGCAACCCATCATGTGACATAGGGATTTATACCTAGTTTAGTGAGCTTATCTATAATTCCAGAGTGGGGGATGGTGTCAAAAGCCTTAGCGAGATCTAGATAAGCTGTGTGAACCATTTTACCCTCATCTATGGCTTTGGTGACTGCTTCAAAGAAGTCACTCAGGTTTAGGAGACATGATCTGCCTTTTACAAATCCAAACTGAGTAGGGTCCAGAGTTTGGAGATTACCAATGTCTTTGTTTATGAGTTCCATGATGATACGTTCTATGGCCTTGCAGACCAGGCTCATCAGGCTAATGGGGCAGTAGTTCCCGGGGTCCGTCGTGGCTCCCCCTTTGTGGAGTGGGATGACTGTCGCGGTGCACCATTCAGTGGGTACAAAGCCTGAGGTGAGGCTATGATTGAACATGGTACTTAGGTAGGGTGCCAGTTCATTCTGTAGTTCGTGTAGAACACAGCCTGGGATATTGTCAGGTCCCATGGATGCTGTGTTCTTGGCTTTGGAGAGTGTGTTTTTTACCTGTGCAGCCGTGATTATAGGAACTTTGCATTCTTCCGGTATAGAGATGGACCCTCTAGGGGGTGAGTGGGGGGTAAAGTTAGCACTGAACCT
This sequence comes from Protopterus annectens, assembly GCF_019279795.1. Lineage (NCBI taxonomy): Eukaryota > Metazoa > Chordata > Ceratodontiformes > Protopteridae > Protopterus > Protopterus annectens. The sequence goes on along the minus strand of NC_056740.1, from coordinate 332,399,546 downwards.
ATCTGCTGGGATGTTGGCAATATCAGTTGGTTCTGTATATTTAGTGCCATTATGCTGTAACTCAGAGCAGATCTGAGTGTTCCCATTTAGATTCTTGACATAGCTATAGAATGCTTTGTGGTTGTCTTTAGAGTCAGTGGCAATTTTGTTTTCATAACTAGCTTTGGAGGATTTTATGAGGGATCTCAGCTTCTTACTGAGGTTGACCAGGGAGTTCCTCCAGTCATGGGATTTTACTCTTTTTTGCAACAGTTTCTTTCTTCTGTTGTAGAGTTTGTTTATGGCAGAGGACCACCAGATCCATGGCTTCCTTTTTTTGGAGGATAACATCTTGGTTCTATTAGGGATAGCATGATCCATGCACTCGTGTAAGTGCTTATAAAGTGCATTTGTGCAGGATTTAGCAGTCATACCTCTATTGTCCATCTGCATGGGTGTCATGAAGTTTGCCACTTCTGTCTTAAGAAGTGTGAAGTTGGCTTTTGAGAAGTTTTTTATGATGGTTTCCCTAATTGGGGCTGGGGGTGGGATGTGGATGTCTAGGCTGATTAGCTTGTGGTCGGATCTGACCAATGAGGAATTGACCTCTGGTGTGGAACACCGGTTTCCCATGTTGGTAATGACCAGGTCTAGGATATTGCTGCCCCTGGTGGGGGTGTGAATAAGTTGATCCAAGGCGTTGGAATTTATGAATTCTAGAAAACGTTGAGCAAAAGAGTTGATACATGAGTAGTTTTCCCAGTTAATAGTGGGGTAGTTGAAATCGCCCATTATTAGGGTGTTGGGTTGTACCCTAATACTTTCCAGTGTATCAAGAAATGAGGAGTGTGAATCCTGGGGCATGGTGGGGGGTCTGTAGCAAGCTAAAATTTGGATAGCAGTCTTGCCCAGAGTTAGTTGCACTTGGATAATCTCGGATGCATTATGCTGTGCAACTAGCCTGGAGGTGTGGATATCCTTAATGAATATGGACACGCCTCCACCTTTAGTGCTTCTTTCTGGGTTAGGTGGCCGAAAGGTGTGGTATGAATTGAAGCCTGGTAATGCAGGGGTGCTCTCTGGAGCTTTGAACCAGGTCTCTGTCACTGCACAGATGTCAATGTTCTCCATTTTAAGGAGTGCCTCGAGTGAGTGCATTTTGAGGTTTAGACTTCTAGCATTGAGTAGCATTACCCTCAGATTTTGCTTGCTTGTACCTGTTACAGTGGTGAATTTGTCACTTGAACCTTGCCTAAAAAAGGCACTATAGGGGTGGCAAGAGCCTTAGCCAGTATCCGGAATCCTAAGGGCGACAGGTGCAGGCCATCTCTGGCAAAGCATCGTGGACTGTCAATCATGTCGTCCCAGGCAGACAAATACTGGATCCCCTTAGAATGACACCAGAAGCTTAGCCAATTGTTGAAGTCAATCATTTTGTCCTTGTACTGTGGTATCATTCTGTGTGGTGGCAGGATGCTACTCAGGGTTAGGGTCATACCTGCCTGGGATACAAGATCGGAGAGCTCCTCCATGTCTCTTTTCATGTAGTCCAGGGAGGCACGTCTCAGGTCATTCACACCAACATGGACAATGACAGTGTCATACTTGTACTTATTGTGGAGTGACCTGAGTGCATGCGTTATGTGGCGGATCCTGGCACCTGACAGGCAGCTGACAGTAACTTTCTCCTTGTTTAGTCTAGTGAATGGAACATCAGTGTGCCTGACTATAGAGTCACCTATGACTTCATCATGTTAACATGGTACAATTTGTACCCCTGCCGTCTGCCTAGCAGTTCCACCATGTAGTTAACATCACTTACCTTTCTTACCACCTTGTAGGGATGCTCCCAAGCTGCTTGCAGCTTGTTGTGTCTGACAGGAATGAAAACCATTGCCTGCTGCCCCACAGCATACTCTCTAGCTCAAATATTCCTGTCATACCACACTTTTTTCTGTTGTTGGGCTCCTGCCAGGTTCTCCTGGGCCAAGCCCATGAATTCCCCAAGCCTTGTCCTGAGGTTTAGGACATATGCCACAACAGACTCCTTGTGAGACCCACACTCACCTTCCCACTCATCTCATATTAAATCTAGAGGCCCCCTCACTCTGTTCCCATACAGCAACTCAAAGGGTGAAAAAACTGTGGATTCCTGGGAAATTCTCTGTAAGCAAACAACAGATGGGGCAAATATTTGTCCCACTCCCTCTTAAACTGATATGTAAATGCCCATAGCATGGACTTGTAGAGTTTAACCCCTCAACAAGACCATTAGTCTGGGGATGGTAGGGGGTGGTCTTCATGTGCATCACTCCACAGGACTTCCACGGACAAGTCAACAGGTCTGACATGAAGTTGGCAACCCTGTCAGTCAGTATTTCTTTTGGGAACCTACCCTGTTGAAAATCTCTAACAAAGCATTTAACACCTTCTCTGCCTCAATGGAGGACAAAGCCACTGCCTCAGGGTATCGTGTAGCATAATCCACTACCACTAGGATATACTTTTTCCCTGTGGAACTTGAGGTTCTCAGAGGACCCACAATATCCATAGCTACCCTCTGAAATGGCTCCTCAATCACAGGCAAAAGCATCAAAGGATCTCTCACCTTCTCTCCTGCCTTGCCTACCTTTTTGCATTGCTCACAGGTCCTGCAGTACCCTGTTACATCTCTGGAAATTCCAGGCCAATAGAAGTTCTGCATAATATGCCTCTTTGTATATTTTATGCCCATATGAACTGCAAAGGGAATATCATGGGCTATGGCTAAAAGCACCAGATGATAGGCTCTAGGCACTACCAACTGTTGTACTGTCTCACTTTCTAGCCCTCTCTCAGGGGTCCACTCTCTGTATAGTAACCCTTTGTCCCAGTATACAGATTCCACCTTTCCTTGAAAATCAGGTGCCTCCCTAGTTACCTGTCTCAGGCCTTGCAATGTAGGGTCTTAGAGGTGAACCTGTCTCAACTTTCTCCTTGTAACCCTTCCAAGCTCCCCTTCCACAGGAAGTCTGGCATCCTCTGACAGTGGTGCCTCACTGTCACCTCTACCTTTGCAGTCACTCTGTCCAGGGGACCATCAGTACCACAAGCAGCTGTATCTCACCTTCAGTTTCACTGCTACAGAGTAGCTCCCTCCCTGAAGTAACCACCTCACCAGCCCTGGCTGCAAGTATGCTGTCTGTCTGGGTCTCCCGCAGGCTACCAGACCCACATGCTTGTCTCCTAGCCTGACTGCATGTAACTGCATAAGCACATGGTACTGCCTCATCCAAATCCTTCCCTATCAGGACATCTGCAGGATGGTAGTTTAGTACCCCTGTTGTCTCAAGACAACCTACTATTGGCATTTTGCCTTTCCCACTTACTGGCTCCCTCAACTTTGGTTCCCCATCTTGCCTTAGTGGACACCTGTATGCCACATGGCCCCACTGGTTGCATTCAAATCATTTAACCCTAGCTTCTGGATGTGTACCTGGACTAGTGGCTTCCCCTGCTACTGGCAGATTCTGTTGTGGCAGTCTGTGCTGCCCAGCAAGCAGTACTGGGGGTCCCCTTCCTGTGCAGGGCTGCCCTGATTGCCAAGGTACAGGTCTCCCTTCTTTCCCAATTCATCTGAAGTAGCACATTGTCTATCAGCTAACCAGATCCTCATGTCCTCAGGCAAAGTGCTAAGGGCTTGTTGCCTCACCAAAAGGTCTGCCAGCCCTTCAAAGGTGGTGACCTGATATCCACTCACCCACCTATGGAAATAAGTGCTCAGTTCAGCAACATATTCACACACACTTTGATCTGCCTTGCGTCTATGCTCACGAAACCTTTTCCTATATGTTTCAGGTGTTAGCTTAAACAGTTCTAAAAGACTATTTTTTGCAGCAGTATAATCAAAACATGCAACGTCAGACATTTTGGACAGAACAATTTCAGCTTTACCATGGAGTAAGGGGGTAAGGAATCATACCCAGAGCCCTTGGTCAACTTCATATTGTTTACATACTCTCTCAAACATATGAATGAAACTATCAAAATTATCCCCCTCTTTAAACTGCAGAATAAATTTACTGACCTCTTGTGCTTCTGGGGTCCAGTTACTCCCTTCCCCATTACCTCCATGACTCTAGCGAAGAGTCAGCATCTCCTTCTCATGCTGCCTCCGCTTTTCTTTTTCCTCAGCTTCGAGACTTAACAGTTTCTCATTCTCCTCAGCCTGCAAATGTCGCAGTCTCTCATTTGCTTCTATTTCCACACGCCTGGCCTCCAACTCAAGTCTCTTTAGCTCCAGCTGGATTTTTAAGTCCACTGCAGAAATCTTGAGCTGTCCATTCTCCAAGGGTGTTATATCTCCACTGCCAGTCTGATTGTCCTCCTGGTTGCTGTTTTCTGATGCAGCTGTAACCAAGGCTGCAATCAGGTCTGCCTTAGTCAGGTTTCCATGCACCAGTCCCCTAGCCTGGCACATGTCCATCAGCTGGCTCCTTGTCAGCTTTCCATACTCCTCTGCTGACATGCTGCCTGCTCAACCTTACTAACTAAGCTAACAAAAGAAATAAAACAATTGTGATCTGAACTCTGAGTATTCACTGCATGGCTGTTTTAGAGTACAAAACACATTCAAAGCTCACTGTGCACAAGCTACAGGATTCACTCTACCCACACCACTACAAGCCAATTAGTATTTGCCAATTAATATGTGATGTGGATATCCCACTGCTGCCAAACAATTAATATGTGAGGATATCCCACCACTGCCACCAATTAATATGTGACTCCCGTGCCCTGGCCCAGCAATCAAGGAGCCTCAATCCTCACCACTAACACCAGAGAGGGTATCCCATATATGAGGAAAGGATAACAAATACACACCGCAAAGTGCAATTTCCCTTAAGAGAACACAGAGATCATAGTCAGTGTGGGGCTGGTCGCTCCCTTGCTCTCCAGGTCTTCAGTAAGACTCCCCACTGGCACAGCTATAGGGTCCAGATCTCAACCAGCTGGGCAAGCTAAAATCTCCAGCACTCTCTCTGTCCACCCAGTGCTTTATGTCCCTGCTCAAGTAGTTGACACACACACACACACACACACACACACACTTTGAGATAAGTTTATACAACCACATAGACACTCCTGGGGAAGGCTGGCACAGGTTCTCCAGCTGTGCCCCTTTTACCCAGACTATACGGTAGTACCACTTGCAACCAGCCAGCTAATATTTATCAGCTACTCAAAGGCCCTTAAAAGGGTGTCCAATTATTACTGTGCTATATTATTATCCAATCGGTAAGTGTGACTAATCAGTCAAGGCTTATTTGGAGTGACTTGGACAGTAAACTCTATAAATATGCAATGTACTCTAGAGCTTAACTTATCTCTACACAAACCAGCCACAGTTAAAAGGTTTTAAAATATTTAATAATAAATAATTAAAACCACAAGACAATACTTTCTACTACACAGTGCTAGTCAAAGGAGTTCAGAGATCAAACAGAAATACTTAAAATAAACCAGTAGTACAGTTCTGGCATCACAGAAAAACACTTAGTCTAATATTTTTAGTTGCTAGCTATCTCTAAAAGAAAACACAAGTCTAAGATAACTTACATAAGACAACAGGTAGTGCAGTGAATTGGATGATCAAGACAAAAAATGCTTAATGCCTTCAGATTCTCTTGTTTTAAATTGTTATTGCAGTTCTGATAAACATTACATTATTTTTTTTTACACTTTTCTGGTGTTCCCAGGCTGACAGATACTACATTCTTTTGTTATCTTGCAGATGCTGGAAACTACATCAATAAAAGGCATTCCACATATAAACTCTAGTAATTATTCCTTAAGTTAAAACAATAGAAAGAATGTGCTAGCCCAGATGGAATGACTCTGAATCTTTAACTTCACAGAACAGCCATGAAGTAATTATAACTTCAAATGACATACAAGAAATGCTTGACTTAGCTTTCTTTACAGCAGAGGGCAATGTTGTTACATTGTTTTAAGTTCACATTTCACAGCATATTATTTCATTTAAGAAAACAAGTCTGTAATTCAACATTCCTATTTACAAATAAAATTATTTGCAGAATTCTATCTGGCTAGGCTGGCAGCCTCCATACCATACTGTAAAACTGTTTGTCAGTATACTTTCAATGGTGCCACTGTAGAAGGTTGATGGTAGGTTTGCTCTCCTCAACCTTCACAAGAAGTGAAGTCCACTAGCTGAGTGAATTAATTTCATTTGCTCAGCTCGGTGTGACAAAACAGGAACAATCCTCTCTTTTATACAGTTTTAATTTCTATCACCAGTACCAAATAGTAACTAACATTACCAGTTTACACTGCCCTGTCTTCTGCATTCGGTGCCTCAGTCAGAAGGCTGCCCTAGGCTTTGGGGTGATGTCTGAGGCTCATAACTTATGTAAAACATAAAGATGAGCATATACTGGTTTCCAGCCAGCAGAAAGATGACTGGGAACAGCCAGGACCAGCATTTCAAAGTGGAGAGATATTTGTAGGCTGCATAATACAAAAAAAGTTAAATTATTTAAAACTCATCATACTTTTCTGATTTTTGAAACCCCTACAGGCTGACTCTCAGGCTGGCTGCCAGTTTTGCCCTGCCCCTCATATGACTCCATCTGCCAAGAAGATAATACTTCAGTGATGAGATTACCCACTTTATCACCAAACATTCCCTTTTAATAGTGGAATTATTGGTTTCTGCTTTGCTTAGCATCCAAGCAAAGGGTAAAAAGCGGGTCTATATTAGAACACAGAACTTTCAAAATTTTGAGTGTTCTAATATCGAACCCTATGAATCGAAAATTTTAAACATTGAACATACAGAACAGCAAATTTTTTCCCTAGGAAAAAATTTGCTGTTCCAAAACACGTACACACAACACAAGCACACCAAACAAACAGCAATCCACACACATACACCTAAACTCTTACACCAAACCCTACACTAAACTATACATACACCACTAACTATCCACTTACCTTAACCCAAACCCTAACCCTAAGGTCCGTCACTATCGCACAGTCACCTCACCCGCGCCCTAACCCTAACTCACCTACCCCACCCTAACCCTCACGTCCACACAATCGTACACTTACCTGACCCACGCCCTAACCCTAACTCACCTAACCTGCCCTAACCCTCACGTTCACACAATCGCACACCTACCTGAACCCGACCCGTAACTTTCCACCACAGTGCTGAAAATACCGAAGCAACAGAAACGGACAACCGAATTCTTTCCCTCGGAAAAAATTCAGTTTTTTGTTTCGTCGATATTTTCAACGTTCACTGAAAACAAGTCGATATTAGAACACTCGACATTTTGAATGTTCGATGTTCTAATATAGACCCGTAAAAAGGTTATGCAGACAAGCCATTCAGTAAAAACTGCAAGAAAGACTCAGTCATGCTAGAGAATCCACTGTGTAATATCTTAAACTTCCTGTAGTGGAGACCCATGGGATATATGCAAATGACCTCTTAAGGACATAGTAAAAAGTCATAGGCATTAAAAACCCATGAAGCTGAAACACTGGCGTGTCTGATTTGTTCTGTCAGGTATTTTTAAAATAGTCCCTTGGTTCATAACAGAAAATGCATTATCTCTTGTTTCTCTGGTTTAGATAATGTGTCAGATTCCTGCACTGAAAGCACACATGTACATTTTCTTTCTCAAGCATTCCATTACTTTCTGCACCTACTTCTATGGCTTCAGAAGACTGATCTCTATTTGACTTTTACCAGTCTGTCTAACTCTGTATTTTTACATCATTTATTTTTTCCACTATTTCAAAATGATCCCTCTTTTACAAATAGTTAACATTCCTACTAGGGGCCCCATTCTCCTTGATCTCCCTGATCTAGTCACAAACTTCTTGCACAACTTTATATGTATCACTCTGCCTTGTTAAATCAGACCACAACATATTGACCATTTCCTTTAAAACTGGTGGTACTTTGCCCAAGGGTGCCTGCAGGCAGGTGCAAGGGGGTGCACTTGCATCCCACTGAAATCTGCTGGCTGGGAGATTGATCTTCTTTTAATTAATTTTTTTTAAGGGCTTGGAATTTGAATTCCAGAAGATGTTTGGACTGCAGACAAATGTACAAGTGAGAGGTATGTGTGTGCGTGTGTAAGAACTAGGTAGGTAGGTAGGGGTGTGTATGTGTATGTAAGACATAGGTAGGTAAAGGCAGGGTTGTGTGTGTGTGTGTGTGTGTGTGTGTGTGTGTGTGTGTGTGTGTGTGTGTGTGTGTGTGTGTGTGTGTGTAAGAAGTAGGTAGGTCTTTGTGTGTGTGTGTGTGTGTGTGTGTGTGTGTGTGTGTGTGTGTGTGTGTGTGTGTGTAAGAAGTAGGTAGGTCTTTGTGTGTGTGTGTGTGTGTGCGTGCGTGTGTGTGTGTGTGTGTGTGTGTGTAAGAGGGAGGTAGGGGTGTGTATGTGTGTGCATAAGTAAGAAGGTAGGAGTGTGTGTAAGGGGAGGGTATATACCTCACAATTATCCAGATTTTTGCCTCATATTTTCGGTTTGTTTCTCATAAAATTCTGTTTTTCTGGCAAACCATTGAGGACTGAAGTCAGAAAATAATGGGAGACATTTGAGTTTTAGATTTCATAGCCTCAGAAAATGCATACTAATGGATACCTTGTTGTTCTATGCATTTTCTATAGAGGTAGGGGGATTTATGTGTGTGAATTAATACCTCACAACTGTCCAGATTTTCACAGAATGTCTAGATTTTTGCCTCATATTTTGGTCTGTTCCTCATAAAATTTTTGGTATTCTGGCAAATCACTGGATGATGTGAGGAATGAAATCACTAAATAATGACATACACTTAAGTTTCAGACTTCAGATCCTTCAGAAAATGTATATTAATACAAACCCTGTTTTTCTAGCAACTTTCTAAGTTTATAAGAGCAATATTTAAAATCTGTCCTTATTTTTGGGCCTTTGTCCTCCCATTTTGCCAGGCTTTGTCCAGATTTCTAGCACTAAGAAGTTGAGCGGTATGTCCATATAATAAATTATATAACAAGAAAGAAATTGCTTAATGCTTATAAGAGTTTTCATTCTACCTACTGTAAGAGCACTCTTAAGCAAACTAGTAAAGCTCTTATGGGAACCATTAGGAAACTCAAAGCTTAACTTTGCTAAAGCCCAAAATAACTACAAATCTTTCTTTAATCATGTCAGGAGGTTAAGAATTCATACTCAACAATGTTCAGAGCTAGTCCATAATAATACTACACACTGTGATCCAAAGGAAATAGCTAATATCCTAGTCGACAAATTTAGTGCAAATTTTACTCTGCCTACAGTTGTAGCTATTCCACAGGTTCCACAATCCCAACAATTACTTGTAATTACTTTGGAACACGTTTTCTCAGCCTTCTCAGAAAGCTAAGAACACCTCATCCACTGGTCCTGATAACAGGTTGCCTGATTTTCAGTGCCAAATATGGGCTATCTGAACCCCTGCTTAACCTCTTAATCTAAGCCTGTCCACTGGTTAAATTCCTAAAGCCTGGGTGGCCCAACCACAGACCCTTGTAACTACAGACCTTTTAGACTCACTAGCCTACAAATCTTCAGAGCACCTTCCATGCTCCCAAACCATCAGTAAACTTGAGCTGAGCTGAATAAAAAGACAGATTTGGGTGCCAAGCTCCTCAGAGCTTTCATACCAACCAAGAGAGGAAGGCTGAGCCCTGAAAGAACAATGATAGGAAGAATAAAAATAATAATAAAAATAAAGGTCCACACCCTGGCATGAATAACACACCAAAAATAAAAAGGATGGAGGAAGGAGGGAGGGAGAGCCTACTGCAACCGTGATCCTTAAAGCAGCTACACTTAGACATCCAATGTATGTAGTATCCTTTCTCCTTCATTTTTAAGTTCAGAAAAGAAAGTATAGAGATGGATAATTTGGCTTAATGTAAACTCTGATACCACTTGAGGCAGAAAAGAAGGATTAGTTCTTAAGGAAATCCTGTCTCTGTGGAAAATGAGATAGGGTTGCCTCATCACAAGAGCTTGCAACTCACACACTCTTCTTGCAGAGGTCAGAGTAATCAGTAAAACTGTTTTCCATGTTAAGAACCTCAGCTCAGCCAGATTAGCTGGTTCAAATGGAGCAAGTGTTAGCTTCTCTGACACAAAATTAAGATCCCAAGGAGGATCCCCAGTTTTCTTGGAGACCTGTTATGCAAAACCCCTTTCAAAAACTTGTTGACATGTGACTGCATTGAAGGAGGAGTATCCATGGGCAGATATGCTGAAACAGATGATAAACGAACCATGATGAAGGAGTAAGAAAGGCCATATGATAGTAACTCCCACAAATATTGTAAAACCAGGGAACAATTAGCCATGAACGGGTGCTGGTTATGTTGCTGGCGCCAACTAGAAAACCTTTTCCATTTGCTAATATATGATTTTTGTAGTAGCAGAATTTATTTCCTCCATTAGTACCTGCTGCATGTCTTCAGTAAAAGGTGCCTAGAAGGTATTAAAATCATATCATTCAGGCAGGTAACTGAAGTTAACTGAGGGCAGGGTGCATCTTTCTATGAGGAAGCTTATGGTAATTGCTCCTGCCCATTTCCAAAAGAAGGCAGAACCACTGTTGCCTGGGCCAGAAGAGAGTCACTACAATGATCTTGGCAAATTCCTTCAGAATCTTAAAAAGTAACCATAAGCTGGATATCAGTGGAAAGGGTGGAAAAAGCATACAAAAACATTTATGTCCAAGGAAAAGAAAGGGCATCTGTCTTCCAGGCCTTATTAAATGGAGTCCTGGAGCGGAATCCTGCCAGCTGATTGTTCAGAGAGGAAGTATATAGGTCTGCTTGAGGAACTCCATACAGATGGATCAAATCTTAGAGGACCCTCTAATCTAGTTTCCATTTATGAGGGTCTGCCCTTGTCCTGCTCAGTTTGTCTGCCAAACAAATTTTCTCTGATAGACTGTTGGATGCTTGTACAGTGACAATGTGCTAGGAAGCTATATCCCAAGCTAACATGGCTAGTCTGCAAAGGGGATATGACCTAGTTCCCCCTTGCCTGTTGATGTACCACATGATTATTGTATTGTCTGTAACAACTAGAAGAGGTCCCAGGGACCAATGATGATTCAGAGAGTTGAGTGCCTCAATCAGGGCAAGTGTCTCTTTTATATTTATGTGCTTGCATCTGTCATTAGTGTCCCATACTTCACATTCTTTTATCCATCCTGAAACTGCTCCACAGGCCAAGCATGAGGCATTTGTGATGACTGACTGCTTTGGAACAGGAATTGAGAAGGGGAAACCTGGTTTTATGGATATTTGCTATCTCCAGCAAGTGATTTCCCTTCTGACAACTTCAACTCCAGGATTTGAAAAGACAAAGGATGTTGGTGTTGGGACAAGAAGACTTCAGATACTGCTGTATCTTTCTCATGTGGAGTCTTGCCACAAGTATCGTGAGAATACTAGATGCCATGAGACCCAAAATCCTGAGGAATTCCCTCACAGTGTGGCAAGTCTGAGTAGAAAACCTTAAAAATAGATCTAGATGCAGATATATTTTTCCTGAGGAAGAAGAGCTCTTTGAATTGAGGTGTCTAGCTGACTCCCCAGAAACACATTCCTGTGCAAAGAAGTAAAAAAAATAAATATATTTTTGAATGCTCTTTTGGAATCCCAGCTTGTGTAAGAAATTTCTCACCCAAGTGAGAGATTCCTGACACCTTGAAAAAGACACTGCAAAGATAAATTGTATAAATATGAAAAAGTGTGGATATCCTGTAGCCTGCAATGGGCTATAACTGGTGCTAGACACTTTGTGAACATTCTTGGTGCAATGGACAGTTCAAAGGGTAAGAGAGAGAACTCATAATGTGATCAAGACATACTAAACTTTCAGAAACACTTGAAGCTAGGGTAAATAGAGATGTGATGATAAGCAACTTTTAAATCTAGTGTTACCGTGAAACTTGAATAAGGCAGGAGAAGCAACAGGTTTGAAGTGGGCAACATTTTAGGTGCTATCACAAACAGGCCTAAGAAAAAAGACAGCATTTTCTTTCTTTGGCACTAAAACATCCTTTTATAAAACTTTTCCCAACCTGGGAAGGAGGAACTGGTCCCATCACTCCCTGGGACAGCATGTGGTGAAGGACCGGGGGAAATAAAAGAGTCTGGTCAGGAGGATAATGAACAGCCACCTGAAAAGGAGGGATTTCCTCCCACTGCCATTTGTAATCTTGATAACTGATCTTCAGAACCCATTTGCCTGACAGTATTGGTTACTAAAGAGAAAAGTGAAGATTTAGACCTTCTGGAAGGAAAAAGGGACTGCCAGGGTGGTATTGGATACAAGGTCACTTAAAGAGGTTTTCAGACTTGTTGGACCGTCCTTAGTTTTGAGGGGGAGGTTCCTGAATTATTTTTGGAACCCCATTGCCATTTCCTCTTAAACCTGTATTTTGTTGAGACTGTTTAGTTTGTTTTTCATCAAAATTGGATGAGGGGTTAGAGAATCCCTCAGAAAATTGGAAAAGTAGGGCTGAAAAATCTTAGAGATTCCCTGTATCAGCCAACCCATTTCATCACAATTTTTGATAACAGCTGCAGCAGATGAACTAAAAACTAAATGTCTATCCAATAAATTAAAAATCTAATTTTCCCATCAATCAGAGAAGTTCTGAGAATGCAACCAGGAAATCCTCCTCAAAACAGTATCAGTGGCCATAGCCCTAGAAGAAGTATCAACAGAGTCATACACACACTGCAAACAATGAGTAGTGACTTGTACAGTAAAATAAACTAAATTATATAAAGCAAATTCTTCTCAGAAGAAGAAACTGCAGACATAATATTCCTCATACTTTCACAATTAGTCAGAATAAAAGTATGAGCCTGACAATTCAAAATTCTGAAAATCGAAGTTGCAGAAGCATAGACTTTTTCCCCATACTTATCAATAATCTTCCCATCCTTGTCAGAGAGAGTAGGATTGGCATTAGCGCCAAATGTTTAGCAGCAGTAGGAATAACTAAAGGTCTATTTTCTCGGTCAGGTTTGGGAAGAGTATATAAAAGCTAAGAGACTGGGGAACTTTATATATTCTATCTGCCTTTTTAGGGGTAGCAGGCTGACTGTCAGGAAAATTACAGGCAGTGATACACAGATCCTTCCAGAGCTGACAAAAATGTGGGAATGGCTCAAGCTTCTGAAATTCCTTCTGTAACAGCTTATAGTATTTTCTGAGGGATTGAGAAACCTCAATATTCTACTACTGTAAAAATAATGCATGCTGGAAAAAGACTCAAAGAAAGAGAAACCCCTACAGAGAGAATTAGAAATGGAGGTCTCCTTATGCACCCCGTTTTTGTGTAGCCTGGACTCTTTCCATGTGTGCTCATATATTGAGCATCACCATGTTTTCTTTATAGGTATATATAGTGTTCCATGACGAAGTTAAACAGGTTTTCTCTTCTTCCCATGTTACACAGGTAATATCGAACATTCTGCCATGTAATGTCTCTAAGTCCTGATAAGGATTGTGTTACTTCTGTAATGGTGAGCAGGAGGTCTGGCATTAACTGGTCTCAGTTTTACGATCTTCCTCAGTAATTTTCCTCAGCATTGTTTTTAAAGTTCATGTAAAATGTTCCACTAAGCCATCTGTGTTTTTTAATTGCTTGACCTTAAAGCATTGCCATAGATGAAACATTATTCTGGAAATTAGTAGAGTCCCCTGGTTAATGAATATTTCCTTAGCTATCCCTACTTTAATTAATAGTTACATAATCCAAAATAACTAGAATGTACTAAAACCCACTGATAAATTTTAACAGTTGCCCCAATAATGTCCATAGCAATGCATTCAGATGACATCTCTAGGACAGACATTGGAATCAATGGATTCTTAAAGCCTGGGTAAGGTGCTATCTTCTAGCATTTGGTGCATCCAGCATAGAAATTCTCAACTACTTTTATTATTCCTGTCCATTAAAACCATGCTAGGATCTGCACTTTTGTCTTGTCCATTCCTTTGTGACCACCTAGTACATGACTATGTTCTAATCTCTTTACTAGGTTCTGAAAGGTATGGGCACTAATAGCTGATGTACTACTCCATCTCTGCACTTTCTTACTCAATGTAAAAAATCATTTTGTGTCCAAAGTATGGGCAAGAAGTGGGAATCATGTTCAATTTCTTCTCCTACACTAGCTATATTTTCCCTCACTCTGCTCAAAGTGCCATCTTCCTATTATGTCTTTTAAAGTTTATCCAGAACAGTGTAAGAAACTTCTCTGTGTGGAAGATTTTCAGTCCATATATCTCTAGTTAATCACTGCATATTAATCAGATCAGACAATAGTAGTAGAAGTAGCGAACTTAAACTCATCTTAAGTAAAAATAAATAAATAAATAAATAATAAAAATATATATAATTGTACAGCATTACTAAGTATTCAAAAGTAATCCAAGCAAGGCAGGCAGGCAGGCAGTCTGTATCCAGTCGAAAATCCTTTATTAAGTACACTGACAAGCGATCCAAGTAAAACAAAAATAGAGTAATAATTTACTCTAAGAAAAACTTATCACTGAAAATCTTTATAATTATTTATGGAGCCCATGCCCAGATTTACCTTACTTTTTTGGAATACCAAAGCCACACAACAACAGAGAAGAACCACCTTATGGACCGGTGGTAGCAAGTAGAGATTCCCTTACTGAAGCCATAGCCATTTACCTTGATTACTTGCTGAAACCTCTAGCAGAAAAGAATAAGTCATACATAAGAGATTCAATGGATTTTTTGAGGAAAATAAAAAACATTACAGTGGAAATCTATTAGTGACACTTTCAATGGCAAACACTAAAAACAAAAAACTGGTATAGCAATGGGGGCTGCCATGGCTCCCAGCATAGCTAACATAGCGCTGGGCAAATGGGAGGAGGACTTTGTGTTAAACACGGACTACATGCAGCATATCACATGCTATTTACGTTTTATTGATGACATCTTTATTGTGTGGGAAGGTGACACCTTGCAGTTTGGAGATTTTATCACTTACCTCAATTAAGCAACCCCCTTCCTGAAGTTTACCTCTTCCCATAGCTATACTTCAATCACTTTCTTAGATATGCAGATTTCCAGGGACACCAACAATAACAGAATCACCACTGATCTATTCAGAAAACCAATGAGGGTTAACTTATTACTCCACAGTAAATGTCTACATCCTACAAAAACCAAGTATAATGTAGTGAAGTCCCAAGGCTATAGATTAGCTAGAATTACCACAGAAATTGAACCATTTTTGAGAAACTCGAATGATTTTCTAGTGAAAGGCTATGAAAGTCAGATGTTAAAAAACATCCAGGAACCCATTATAGAACTGAAAAGGACTGAAGCACCTTCACTCAACCTCCCCAGTAGAAGAATGTTAAGTAATTCCACAGAGAATAACAAATGCAAAAATAGCTGCATCCTGACATACACTTTGGATTATCACAGTATCAAAAATGTTATTGAAGAAAACTGGGACATTGTCACAGGAAACGCTTTTCTGATTAACATCTTAGGTGAAGCGCCATCATTTGTTTATAGGAAGGCCAGGAACATTAGAAGTTTTGTTGAATTTAAACCTAGACCATATGAGAGAAACACTAAAAGATGTGAAACTAATTGTACGTTTTGTATATTTATACAGCAAGGTGATAGTTTTTATTGCCCTTATTTAAAGAAAATCATTAAAACCAGTGCATGGGGTGACTGTAACACTACAAAAGTAATTTACAGGGCACAGTGCAATGAATGTGATGCATTCTATGTGGGCAAGACTGTAAATAAACTTAAGCGTAGGATCTCATGTCATCTGTCAGAAATCCGCTCTGAATGTAAAAATAATGCACTAGCCAAACACCTTTCTCTTCATAAAAGACACACAGGTTTTAAGTTCCAGATCCTGGCTCGCATAGACATGGGTGATCTTGAAGGAGACATCCCGAATATTCTGGAGAAACATGAACTCATGTGGCAATTAAAGCTGAACTCTTTTAGGAAGCCTGGACTAAACTACTACTGTTCAATTAAAAGTGTACTTGGACTTAGAAAATTGCCACATTGTTTACATGACTAATTTTATTTTATTTTATTTTATTCTACCAGTTGGTTTAAATACCATTTTAAATCATTTGTAATTCAAGTGTATATTTTGTTTCCATCATCTTACATACATTTTTTCTTATTTTTATTTTTTTCTGGTCCTTTTTTCCACTTTATTCAAAATGATGTGTAATAACAATACTAACTAATTATACAATTATATATACTTTTATAGATAGTTTTTAGGGTTCTTGTACACAGACCTGAAGAAGTCTCGAAGGACAAAAGTGATCTTTGTTAACAATAGGTTATGAAAATAGAAATTGATTTTTACATGCAAAATGTATATGTATATATGGTTCCACTTCATATCATCAAATTATCATTTCATCAAATTGCAAAACATCGAGACCAAATCGTTGAAAATTCAGATTGTCGAAAACTCATTACATCGAATCTCAAATCATTGAAAACTATAAAGCAACTAGAAATAACACCACACAGAGTTTTTACTTTGTTTATGCAGGGCCCCTCCGTAAATTAAATATACCAACTCCAAGGTTGCACTACAGTGGGGGAAATAGGTAATTTCCTAATCCCACTGTAGTGCGACCTTGGAGTTGGTATATTTAATTTACGGGGGGTGTGGGGGTGGAGCCCCTCACAGGGGGGGGTGCAGGGGGGCTTGCCCCCCCTGCATAAACATAGTAAACAGTGTCTAGGATGTTATTTCTAGTTGCTTTATAGTTTTCAATGATTCGAGATTCGATGTAATGAGTTTTTGATGATTTGAGTTTTCGACGATTTGGTCTCCTGTTTTGCAATTCGATGAAATGATAATTCGATGATATGAAGTGGAACCATATATTTATATATATTTTTTGATTACCAAATGAACTAAGGTTGATATATTTCCAGCCATGTAGTATATTGTCTTAGATAAAATCACAGATTTAATAATCTAGTTAATAACCAGGTTAAATAAGAGGTACCACATCATTATAAATTGTATTTAAAGTACATAAGGGTTATAATATTATTATGACAGCTACTAAGTAGGGCAGGACCTGCTCGAATGTCACAGTGATGGGGGAAGGGATGTGAATTTAACATGTGTACCAATAAGACTTTGTTTTACAGCACAATAAACCACTCCCATGCCTGATAAAAAGTATATATATATTTTTAGAAAGCTTGTGAGGAAATTATTACTCTATTTTTGTTTTACATGGATCGCTTGTCTGTGTACTTAATAAAGGATTTTCGACTGGAAACAGACTGCCTGCCTTGCTTGGATTACTTTCGAATACTTAGTAATGCTGTACAATTATATATTTTCTATTATTACTTTTTGTTTTGTTTTGTTTTGTTTTGACTTAAGACGAGTTTACGTTCGCTACTTCTACTACTATTGTCTGATCTGATTACTATACAGTGATTAACTAGAGATATATGGACTGAAAATCTTCCACACAGAGAGGTTTCTTACACTGTTTTGTTTTTGGACCCACTACACTTGTTTAGTGGGTTGTTTTGAGACTTTGGGGATACCACTGAGATTACTTGTTTTTTAACATTTATCCAGCTTACCTGGAGGTCAAACAGTACTGGAGTTTCTTCAGGGTAATTTTGTTGTGAGATAGATCACAATTCCTCCTGCTCTACAAAGACAGGTGCTGGTGTATCAGTGTCTAACTCTTCTGTTCATAAAGGCAGCTCATATGAGAATTCTTTGGTGTCAGTTGCTATTTCTGCCTTATTCCATTTTGCTAGTACCTTTCCTTCATGAACCTTAAGCACAGTACGATACAGCTGCGTAAGTAAACTTTCCATATCAGTAGATGTCTGAAAGATCACAATCACTGCTGCAAGGCTCAAGGAGGGAACCTTAAGCACAGTACGATACAGCTGTGTAAGTAAACTTTCCATATCAGTAGATGTCTGAAAGATCACAATCACTGCTGCAAGGCTCAAGGAGGGAACCTTAAGCACAGTACGATACAGCTGCGTAAGTAAACTTTCCATATCAGTAGATGTCTGAAAGATCACAATCACTGCTGCAAGGCTCAAGGAGGGATACAGAGGGAGATGTTTGTTGAGGAATTAAATGTGTTGGGGTTGCGGGTCAATGGGGTCAGTTGCTGGTGGATGGGGATAAGATGAAAAATGCTGATGAATGGCCGATCAGCAGGAGGGGCCCCAGGAATGTATGGTGTTCCTGTGGAGGTTTGGAAGCTAGGAGGGAGGGGGCTGGTAGGAATCTGGAGGGTTTTATTTGACAGTGTTTTGGAAGGAGGGGGAGCACTGGCTTCCTGGAGGAAGACGGTGGTAGCTGTGGTACCTGGAGTGGGTGCGGGCCTATCAGATCCAGCTTCATACAGGCCCATTTCGATCTTAGACTATGATTGTGGGGTGTTTGTGCCTGTGATGGCTACAGGAGTGGCAGAGGTGATGCCAGGATTGGTAGATGTGGATCAGTGTGGTTTTGTGGAGTGTGGAGGGCGGCAGGCATTCGGCAACATTGGTGGAAAGTTGAATTGGGATCTTTGGGAAAGGGTAGGAGCGGGTTGCATGGAAGGAGTGGGAATTGTGTACATGCAGAGGGGGAAATGGGGTTTGGGGAGGGTGAGATTTGATTGAGCTATGTAATGTTTGACTGACAATGACTGGATAGATTATAAGTGATGTATAATGCTTGCAACTAAAATTATGTCAGTGTGGTTTGTTTTCATTTATGTAGATGTGTGGTTGCCTATGTCATATTGATAATTTAATAAAGATGTTTTTGTTAAAAAAAAGAATTATCTTCCATGCAACCAAACCGTTAAACCATTAACTAGCTCAAGCTGAAGAAAAAGAGTGGTTTTGGCAGCAAGACCTTCCAGAGCGTTTATGTCAACTGAGAGAGGGAGAATAGAACCCTGAAAAGGTCACTGCTAGGAAACTAAAATAAAAGACCCCATCCTGGCAACAAAAAAACATACAAAAATGAGGGGTGATAGAGGAATGGAATGGCTATTGCAGCAATGATCATTCCAACATTTACTGTTATGGTAAGTTTATTTTCACAACTGTACTCTGCTCATCTTTTGATCACTGCTGCAGTAGCCTTAGCTGTAAGGGTAGATTAACATAGCTTATATTAACTGGGAGTAGAAAGAATGAGTGTCGAGAATCCCCTAAATCTGGTCCTAGCAAGGCTTGCCCTAGCCCTGGAGAAGAAATCTAGTTTATAGAACCTTCAGGAGTCCAACCCTTTCCAACAAGCTACAGGTGAACTAAAACCCTGGTAAAGTTTGCCTTGACCCTGCCTAGAATTGCATTATTGTAGTGGGCATAACAAAGGTAATAGCATGAAATCACCATTTGGAGATATAGTCTGCTTTGACACAGGCTGTCCTTTCTTTTTAACTTCATAATAAATTAATAACCGATCAGAATTTCTGAAAGTTTAGTGCTGTCAAGATGATAGCCAAGTTGTCTGTGGACATTCACAGTATAAAATATCTTTTCTCCCTAGCTTTTAAGTTCTGGAAAGAAGACAAGGGGATGGATATCTTGGCTCAGAGTAATCTTGGATATCACTTTAGGCATAAAGGAAGGATTAGTTCTTAAGGAAACCATATCCATGCTCAAAATGAGATAAGACTGACCCACCATACAAGTTTGCAACTTGGATACTCATCTTATAGAAGTCATGGCAGTCAGCAAAACTGTTTTCCATGTTAAGAACCTCAAATCAGCCTGAAGAACTGATTCAGATGGAACCTGTTTTCTAGGAGGCTTGGATGTAACACTCCTTTCAAAAACGTTTTAACATTTCAGATACCATTGAATTTTTCTCATGAAGTGTCTTTCTAGATGAGGCATGTGAATAATAGGTATTACAAATCTTAGTATCCTGAGAAATTCCTTTGCATGGAGAGGGTAGGATCCATGAGCAGACATGCTTAAATGGTTGACAAATGAACCTTGATAGAGGAGTAAGACTGTCCAGTGGATAATAACACACACATATTGCAGAACCAGTGAAATACTAGCCTTAAAAGATTATTTTTTGACACCAACTACAAAACATTTTCCATTTGCTGCTGCCAGCTGAAGTTGTTTTGGGTTGGGATGTATCAAACATCCCCTGTCCTGTGTGAGTAGGTCCAGTCTGAGAGGAAGCTTGTGGTAATTTCCCTTGGCCATTTCCAAAAGAAGGGAGAATCATTGTTGCCTGGGCCAGAAGGAAGAAAGACTCCACAATGATCTTTTGAGAGCTAATCTATATCTTCAGAATTGCCGTGGATATCAGTAGAAAGGGTGGAAAATCATACAAGAAAATTCCTGTCCAAGGAAAAGAGAAAGCATCTGTTTTCCAGGTCTTCTTGCACAGAGTCCTAGAGCAGAATTTTGCCAACTGATTGTTGTAAATGATGGCAAATAGATATAAGGTATTCCTCACAACTGGACCAATTCCTGGATGACCCTCTGATTCAGTTTGCATTCATGAGGTTCTATTCAAGGTCCTGTTCAGCTTGCTTTGATGCAAGTTACCTGTAAAGTGAGATTATTCTGAAAAGCCATATTCCAGGCTACCTTGGTTAGTCTGTTCAGAGGGTAAGATATGGTCCCCCAGTTTGTTTATCTACAGTATTACTGTGGAGTTGTCTGTAACTACTTGTAATAGTCCTAGAACTCATAGATTATTGACAGAGTTGAGAACATTCATTATAGTCAACATTCATTTATGTTTGTGTGTCTGGATCTGTCTTTTTTTAACACAAACACCCTGTACTTTTACTCACATGGATTGCCCGGTTTGGGGGCTGTATTTCAGAGCTATGCAGTTGGGGCTTATGTGTATGACAGAGACCAGTAGTTCAGGGTGGACACAGATGGTGATGAAATGGAGGTGAGACTCAAGAAACAGGAGAGACTGGGATTTTGGGTGCAAATCCTTGAGAGTGGCAATAACCATGCAGAGTGTTGTATTTATGGAGTGTCAGGGAGTGTTCTGGGAGCTGGGTCATTACTGGAGTGGAGGGGGTGGGGGATGGATTCTGCTGATATGGGTGGCTGTGGCTGAGGATGCAGACTGTGGGCAGGCGGGGCCTGGAATTTATTGGAGAGGACTAGTAGAGGGACCAGGGTTTTGGGAGCAGGTGATTGGAGGGGTGGTGGAATGGGAGGAGATCAACAGTGTATTTGGACTGAGAGATGGATATTGCCTTTCTTGTCAGGGACTGGTGTCAGGGTATTATTGAGGATAGGGGGATGCTAGTCAGGGGACCAGCACTGGTGGAGTCTGGAGCAGAGGCTGCTAAGAAAGGAATAATTGGTGGAATATATGGAATGTTGCATGATGGCTGTAGGGATCAATCAGGGGAGAATGGAGAGGATTGTGAGGAAAGATTGGAAGGTATTTCATGGGGATATGGTGGGGAGATGTGTGTGTGTCTTCCAAGTGTGCGGCAGGGTCTAGAAGATTTGGGATCTTTGCTTGCAAGTGTTTTTTATGTTGGCAGAGTTTTTTCTCTGGTGGACAGCAGGTGTTGGGGGTGTGGTGGGGTGGAGGGAGGTGACTGGCAGCATGTTTTCTGAGAGTGTGATGGGTTAACAGACTTTGAGGATTCCCTGTGGACTGCTCTGTCAGGGATACTGGGTGGGCGAGTTGGTGTAACTGGGGTAGTGATTTTTTTTTGAGCTGTGATGCAGAGTTGGAGCTGCCTGGACATAGTGAGGCCTTGCTGAGTCTGATTATGGTGGATGCCAGGGAAGCAGTTGCTGGATGGTGCAGATCAAGGTCTGGGTCAACTTTGCTAGAGGTGGTGAATATGGAAGCAGAGATGGAACAACTGGAATTTGGATCTTTGGGAAAGGGTAGGAGCGGGTTGCATGGAAGGAGTGGGAATTGTGTACATGCAGAGGGAGAAATGGGGTTTGGAGAGGGTGGGATTTGATTGAGCTATGTAATGTTTGACTAACAATGACTGGATAGATTATAAGTGATGTATAATGCTTGCAACTAAAATTATGTCAGTGTGGTTTGTTTTCATTTATGTAGATGTGTGATTGCCTATGTCATATTGATAATTTAATAAAGATGTTTTTGTTAAAAAAAAGAATATCTTCCATGCAACCAAACCATTAAACCATTAACTAGCTCAAGCTGAAGAAAAAGAGTGGTTTTGGCAGCAAGACCTTCCAGAGCGTTTATGTCAACTGAGAGAGGGAGAATAGAACCCAGAAAAGATAATTGCTAGGAAACTGAAATAAAAGACCCCATCCTGGCAACAAAAAAACATACAAAAATGAGGGGTGATGGAGGAAGGGAGTGGCTATTGCAGCAATGATCATTCCAACATTTACTGTTATGGTAAGTTTATTTTCACAACCGTACTCTGCTCATCTTTTGATCACTGCTGCAGTAGCCTTAGCTGTAAGGGTAGATTAACATAGCTTATATTAACTGGGAGTAGGAAGAATGAGTGTCGAGAATCCCCTAGATCTGGTCCTAGCAAAGCTTGCCATAGCCCTGGAGAAGAAATCTAGTTTGTAGAACCTTCAGGAGTCCAACCCTTTCCAACAAGCTACAGATGAACTAAAACCCTGGTAGAATTTGCCTTGACCCTGCCTAGAATTGCATTATTGTAGTGGGCATAACAAAGGTAATAGCATGAAATCACCATTTGGAGATATAGTCTGCTTTTAACTTTATAATAAATTAATAACCGATCAGAATTTCTGAAAGTTTAGTGCTGTCAAGATGATATCCAAGTTGTCTGTGGACATTAACTGTATAAAATATCTTTTCTCCCTAGTTTTTAAGTTCTGGAAAGAAGACAAGGGGATGGATATCTTGGCTCAGAGTAGTGGAGAAGGGTAGGATCCATGAGCAGACATGCTTAAATGGTTGACAAATGAACCTTGATAGAGGAGTAAGACTGTCCAGTGGATAATAACACACACATATTGCAGTGCCAGTGAAATACTAGCCTTAAAAGATTATTTTTTGGCACCAACTAGAAAACGTTTTCCATTTGCTGCTGTCAGCTGAAGTTGTTTTGAGTTGGGATGTATCAAACATCACCTGTCCTGTGTGAGTAGGTCCAGTCTGTGAGGAAGTTTGTGGTAATTTCCCTTGGCCATTTCCAAAAGAAGGGAGAATCGTTGTCTGGGCCAGAAGGAAGAAAGACTCCACATGATCTTTTGAGAGCCAATCTGAATCTTCAGAATTGCCATGGATATCAGTAGAAAGGGTGGAAAATCATACAAGAACATTCCTGTCCAAGGAAAAGAGAAAGCATCTGT
Source organism: Protopterus annectens (assembly GCF_019279795.1). NCBI lineage: Eukaryota > Metazoa > Chordata > Ceratodontiformes > Protopteridae > Protopterus > Protopterus annectens. The sequence continues at coordinate 332,376,142 of NC_056740.1, read as the reverse complement.
TTCCCAGGTCTTCTTACACAGAGTCCTAGAGCAGAATTTTGCCAACTGATTGTTGTAAATGATTGCAAATATATATAAGGTGTTCTTCACAGCTGGATCAATTCCTGGATAACCCTCTGATTCAGTTTGCATTCATGAGGTTCTATTCAAGGTCCTGTTCAGCTTGATTTGATGCAAGTTACCTGTAAAGTGAGATTATTCTGAAAAGCCATATTCCAGGCTACCTTGGTTAGTCTGTTCAGAGGGTAAGATATGGTCCCCCAGTTTGTTTATCTACATTATTACTGTGGAGTTGTCTGTAACTACTTGTAATAGTCCTAGAACTCATAGATTATTGACAGAGTTGAGAACATTCATTATAGTCAACATTCATTTATGTTTGTGTGTCTGGATCTGTCTTTTTTAATACAAACACCCTGTACTTTTACTCCCATGGACACTACTTCCCAGGCAAACTCACGTTATCTATAGTTACAGATTGCTGGAACTAGAAGGGAAAATTGGAGACCTGGATTCAGGTAAAACTGGTCTCTCTACCAAAGAAGTTCCCTTTTCACAAATCCCAAAACAGGAATCTAGAATCTTAGGGGATGTTGAAGTTAGGACCATGATGATTTGAGGTACTACTGAATTTTTCTCATGTGCAGCTCAGCTTGATGACTCGTGAGAATCATGGATGTCATGAATCCTAATATCCTGAGAAATTCCCTTGCCAGATCCTTGGTTTGAGTAGAAAAACTCAGGAACAAATCTAAATATAGATCTACTTTTTCCTGTGAAATTAAATCTTTTTGAACTTAGGTATCTAGGAGACACCCCAGGAAAACAACCCAGTGAGGAGGACTAGAGCAAGACATTTGGATGTTCTCCTGAAACCACAGTTTATGCAGGAGATCTCTCAACTAAGTGAGAGATTTGTGACACTTTGATCTTGATAATATACATGTCAGTGTCTGTTTTTTCACATCCTTGTTATACTAGTGTGACTAATTTTCATACTGCCTTATTTCATGCAAGGAAACCACCGTGTCTTAGTAACTCATTACAGCCTAATGACGTCTGCAGATGTTTCTGCAGTTACATCCTACTGATGCCTCCAGGCGTCAATATTGTTTGTTCATATTTGCACTAATTATGCCAAAACCAAGCTACATACAAAGTAATAAAAGTTTCCATGTTAAAGCTTACACAATGGCAAACATAGCTGCATTGCTATTTGACTTCTATCTAGTGCAGGTAAACTAATATTAACTGCTGTTCATTTAATATTTAGTCATATTGTTACAAATATTATGTTTGTCTAAATGTCTAAACAGCATAGTAGCCCGGGCAGAACTGCTTAACCTCATATGAAAGTTCTCAGTTGGGTGAACACAGTCTTGCTGACAGTATGTTTGTAACTTGAGTGGTTGCTGAGATATTGTAAATTAGTAAACAAGTCGGGTAGCAGCAAAACCAATGCAGACCAGTAAAAGCCAAAAAGATTTAATAAGATTAAGCGCTTTTCATTTGCTCTGTCAGCAAACTTCTTCAGACAACAAAAGTAATCACATTGTGAGTATATATACATTTTGCTCTGGGTTAATTAGTTGATTAATCAATTAACTTACAGAGGCAACCAACTTCTCTAATTACAGAGCCATCCACTGACAATAGTAAAATACTTATGCAAAAATACTAGTATTTAGCACTTATTAAATCTTTTTGGCTTTTACTGGTCTGCATTGGTTTTGCTGCTACCCGACTTGTTTACTAGTTTAGTTTTGTGTTTATATATTTTTTGAGATATTGTAAATTGTTTACAAAATATTATAAATGTAATAGTGGCTGTGTTTACTGTGATTTATAACATCCAGTTTAAGACCTAGAATATAAAGAATACAGCCACTATAAAAATAGTTTGTGCTGAAGAATTTGATATTTACATTTCTTTAGTAACCCCTATGGTTCCAGAAATATGAACACTTGTTTGAAATGTGAGGAGGTAATTTGATTTTATGAAAACGCTTAGGCTCCATCCATTGGAAGCTGCAGTACATACTTCCAGAGGTCCACTTGAGGAAACAAGTTAAGTCACTAGCTGCACTTATTGTGAACACATTGCTGAAATTATCACTTTTGTTCTCCCAGTGTGTTCTTGAGTTTAAATAGCAATGCACTTTTGCTCCTTGTTGGCATTGTACAGCTGTTCACGTTTGATTGGCTGATTGTACTGGTATTAAATTTAAATAATACTGCACAATTGTGTCTTGTTACTTTGGTACTTTACTACTGGCATTATTTAAGATAATACTGCAGTGTTGACTTTTGTTCATACTAGGTATATAAAAACGAACTTACTTATCTCAGTAACTGACTGCATTTTTGATCTTTGGTGTTGTAGTTCTGCTTGTTCTAATTACTGTAGTGTTACAGTATTTAAAGCTACTTACAATACTACAGTGGAGAGTACAAGGTTACCTTTCTGGTATACCTTTATTATTTGACTAACTGCTATGCTGTTACTGCACTTGAAACTACTGACATTATTTGTAGCTGTTACAGTTACTGCATCTTGATCCATTGAGTTAGGCTACCGATTGCTCATTGCTTTTACTGGCATGGTAGAAACCACATTAGCCTATTAGGTGAAACTATTTAGTCAAATTTGTCACTGTTACTGATTTCCATATTGACCCTACATAGTCTGTCAGTTCTGCAATTATTTTTTGCACATTGCCACTAGTACTGTAGTCACAGCTCATTCTTTTATCCTTTAGCCATATCCTAATTTATCACCTTTTCCTTGTCCAGTCTGTTATCCTCTTCTTAACCTATCATATACCCCTTCATCTGTACTGAACAGTATGGAATCTCAATCAGCTGTCCTATACCCCTTCATCTGTACTGGACAGTATGGAATCTCAATCAGCTGTCCTACACCCCTTCATCTGTACTGGACAGTATGGAGTCTCAATCAGCTATCCTACACCCCTTCATCCATACTGGACAGTATGGAATCTCAATCAGCTGTCCTATACCCCTTCATCTGTACTGGACAGTATGGAATCTCAATCAGCTGTCCTACACCCCTTCATCTGTACTGGACAGTATGGAGTCTCAATCAGCTGTCCTACACCCCTTCATCTGTACTGGACAGTATGGAGTCTCAATCAGCTATCCTACACCCCTTCATCCATACTGGACAGTATGGAATCTCTATCAGCTGTCCTACACCCCTTCATCCATACTGGACAGTATGGAATCTCAATCAGCTGTCCTATACCCCTTCATCTGTACTGGACAGTATGGAATCTCAATCAGCTGTCCTACACCCCTTCATCTGTACTGGACAGTATGGAGTCTCAATCAGCTATCCTACACCCCTTCATCCATACTGGACAGTATGGAGTCTCAATCAGCTATCCTACACCCCTTCATCCATACTGGACAGTATGGAATCTCAGTCAGCTGTCCTACACCCCTTAATCTGTACTGGACAGTATGGAGTCTCAATCAGCTGTCCTATACCCCTTCATCTGTACTGGATGGTATGGAATCTCAATCAGCTGTCCTACACCCCTTCATCTATACTGGACAGTATGGAGTCTCAATCAGCTATCCTACACCCCTTCATCCATACTGGACAGTATGGAGTCTCAATCAGCTGTCCTACACCCCTTCATCTGTACTGGACGGTATGGAATCTCAATCAGCTGTCCTACACCCCTTCATCTGTACTGGACAGTATGGAATCTCAGTCAGCTGTTTCCCTCTCTGTAGCCAGCCTGATAGCATCAGGTATTTTAAGGCAGTGAAGTAACTGCCTCATGGTTACCGAAAACTCTTTATTGTTACCTCACTATGATTCAGTATGTGAGAGGTGTAAGTATTTACTTAACTCATTATATTTGTTGTGTATAGGGACTACCTTCTCACCTCAGAACACATTCATTAAGCACAGCACATGCACACAGCACAGGGCACTTCCACTAAACCAATTGATTGTGAGGTTGTTAAGTGGACACTGCCTAAGCCTCCCAGGCTAAAGACTAAGAAACTTCAGACATTAATATACACAGCAACACACCCACCTCCACCCCCACCCCTAAGCTGCATACCTCTAAGAGTCACAAAGGTGTAGACTTCAATCCCAAAAAACAACCTGGCCCACTGTGACTGCATCAAACCATGGTAATGTTTTAGTAATAGGAGACTCTATTGTAAGACGTATGGACACCACACTCACCAGCCAGGATAAGAATAGGGTGTCAGTTAGCTGTCTTTCTGGAGAGGGGATCCAGGATGTAACAAGGGCTCTCAGATCCCACGATTCTGACAAATATGATTATGATTTAATAGGAGTTCTTGTGAGACTGAATGACCTTAGGCACTCAATCCACAGGGCATACAAAAGGATATGCTATGCATGTGTTTGAGAATGTTGCCAAGATTCAAAGTCAAGTAAACTGGCTTTGATAATTGACTATGTAGTTGGTGTCATTCTAGGGGGATCCAGCATGTGTCAGGTTAGAATGAAATGGTTGACAAGTGTTCCTGCTTTGCCAGGGATGGCCTTCACCTCTCTTACCAAGACTTTTGTATACTGGCTAAAGCCTTTGTTAACCCCATAGTGTATTTTTAGGCAGAGTCTATATGATGGACATTCCAACCTAGTAAGCTGTAATTTGGAACAGGTTAATGTGGCTCTACTCAATGCCAGGAGTCTTATTAAAAAAAAAGTCCAAACGAGGTGTTCCTGCAACTTGAATGCATTCATATATGTATAGTTACATTAACATGGGTTCAGAGCAATGAAAGCACTCTGTGTACTCCTGGGTAGAATGTCTATCATGTCTTCAGACCTGCTAGCAATTTTGAGAGAGTATCAGTGTTTGTCAGGGTTATCATCACGTCACAACAAATTCCCTGGGACAGCTCATGTGAACTCCTAGAAATTCATATCACCCTAAACAAGACTAATTACCACTTCATAGCTAGCTATAGAGTACCCTCTATATCTACTTCTGAATATGATAGCTAACTTAACACATTAGCTGAAATTCTCATTAAACCTAAGTCCATTCTACTGGGGGAGTTCAATTATCCATCAATAAACTGGCTGACCTACAGTGTAAGTGGTCATCATGCTCTTTGCTTCCTTGACATTATAAATACTCTCTTTGACAAATAGTTAACTATCCTACAATGGGGGGGGGGGGCAATTTCCTGGATGTAGTCCTCACAAATATGGCCACTTCTTACACAGCTCCATATGTATCATCATGTCTTGTTAAACTGGAGCATAATTTAGTGTTCTTTGCTTTAAAACTGGTGGTACATAGTCCCCTGCAAATAGCTCTGTGTTTAGGAACTTCTCATAAACAAACCTTCTTCAGTTACTTGATGACTTAAATAAATTTTGCTTTAATCCTCCTCTGAAGGATCCTATTGTTAAAGCTGCTACCTGTGCCTCTGACTTCTACTCCCACTTAAATAATTATATTAATAAAGCAGTCACTATCAGCAACAAATATAATGATAATTTAAAAACAGCCCCCCCTGTGATGGAATACCTATATAAATAAATTATATAACAAGAGAAAGAAACTGCTTAATGCTTATAACAGGTCTCATTCTACCTAGCTTAAGAGGAAAGCAGACTAACAGAGTTTGAGGGATCCATTGGGAAGCTCAAAGCTGAGTATGAACTTAAAATAACCACTAAAATCAAAAATAACTTCAAATCTTTCTCTAACTATGTCATAAAGTTAAGAACTAACACCCAACAGTGTTTGTAATTTTGGTGGAGATATACAAAAAGTTCCCGTCAAGTAACTTGGAGATATATTGACTCACTGAATATGAGCAACTCAAGGAATTCTCATCCAGATGCTGCTTTGAAAAAAGAACTGCAATTGATGACATCTACCTTACAAGAACTACCTTTGAAGATGGATGGCTTTAAAAATGACTTCGAAAACCTCAAATGAAATTCTCAAAAACAGACTGATACTCTTAAGGAACAGCAACACCGTACAAAAATAACAAATATAGAGACTTCTCTAAATGACATTGAAGGGACACTCAAAGGGAAGAATTCCAAAAAGAATTTCTGCTTAAACAGAATACATGGCTGCTTAACAAAATGGATGACGTAGAAAACAGGGAAAGGAGAAACAACATAAGGATCTTTGGTCTGCCTGAAAACACTGAAGGAGAAGACATTATTTCATTCTTAACAGCCTGGATTCCTGCATTTTTAGACTTGAAAGAGGGACTTTCATTTGTGATTGAAAGGGTGCATAGAGCACTGAGGAAACCTAATTCTAACTCAACAAATACTCCACCTAGATCCATAGTTATAAAAATTTTTTCATTTCTGGACAAGGAACTAATATTAAAATCTGCTTGGAGAAAATCACCCTTAAAATACAATCAAAGCCTGATAAGGGTTGACAATGATTATTCTTCCAGAATACTAGAACAAAGGAAAAAAGTTTGGCCAATAATAAAACCTTTGAAATAAAACATTAAAGTACAGATGGCCTTTCCAGCCAAGATAAAAATACTTTTTGCCAATGAGATGAGAACATTTAATGACTTAGAAGAAGCTACTATATTCATCAAAAACAACAACATAGTGTATATCCCAGAAGAAATGGAATGGATACCCCCTACCCTTAAAATAAAAGAAACAAATCCTTGGACTGATGCTAGAAAGAAGAAACAAAAAACTGATTCCAAGATAGCTGTCCCAAAAAATAACTCTTACAATTACATCTCTTAAAGTATCAACTGATATGGTACATCACTTGCCATCTATTTTATTTACAGAAAAAGAGGGATTCTTAAACAACTGAGAAACAGTAATGATTTATTCAGAATGTTCAGAGTTCAATAATTCTTCACAAACAAAGGTAGGTTAAGATGGGTTACTATTTATGTTATATATAAGCAAAACAAAGCAACATATAATACAAACATAAAAGTTTCTATTTCCCTACTTGAACTTAGTAAATACTTATCTTGCTCATTTTTCATTGATTTTACTTATAATAATTTAAGTAATTAATTAACTAATTCAACAAGGTACCATTCATCAGAGACTGAAATGTAAGAAATTAGCATAATATATAATAGCAGTAATAGTAGAGTGTTAAAAGTAGCAGGCTCCTAGTACAGATGTCATCATTATTCTGTCTAAATATAGTTAATATCAATTATGGCAGGTATCACAGCTACAAGTGCTGTTTGATCAATCCTGAAGTGGTGTGCATGGATGCAGCCATGTCTGGCAACTAGTACAAATGTCACTATTATTTTGTCTAAACATAATTACTATCAATTATGGCAGGTATCATAGCTTCGAGTGCTGTTTGATTAAGCTTGAGATGGTGTATGTGGATGTAGCTGTGCCTGGCAGCTGTTATATATTGCTGTTTTCGTCTCTGGGAAGCTGTAGGTTGCAGCTTGTGATCAAGGTTTACTGATGTTTGTGTATTAGGAAGAGACATTTGGTGTTTTAGCCTGGATCCAGGGAAGTGGATGGATAGAACTGTGATTTGGGATATTTTGGCAGAGAATGGTTTGTTTGTACATCTGCTGAGTGAGAGGTGGGAGGGCTGGAGGAGTGTGTTGTGTGTCCCTTTTTGTGATGGCTTGTTGGGAGGTTTTGTTTTTTTTTATCTGTTTGCTCTCTGTTCTTTTCCTGGCTGCTGCCTCACTGAAAGGGAGGGAATTTAGGCTTGAAGTTGCAGTAAAGTGAAGCTTTGCTTCAGGTGCATTGCGAGCCTCTGGTATGCAGTACACAGACACACTAACAGAAACAGATGCTTTCAGGTTGCTATGATAACAGAGACAGAGTGACAATAATGCTTAATGACTCTGAAGAACCTCCGAGATGATTCTTGGCAATAATGATTTTGTTTTTTTTTTAAATATATAACAAAAGGGCTGTTTTAAACCACATGTACACATATTGATGGTCTCCCAACACTTCGTTTAGCTTAGTAAGTTGATTCTTGATAAAAAGAAAAAAAATAATAAGTGCAATTTTATATTTAAAATCTATTTTGGTCCAAACACATTAAGGACTTACATAAGAGTGGAAGTCTGAGTTATTGTGAAAGACTAAAAGCACTTGGTCTTGTGCAGTACCCTTTGCAGTGGTCTGGGAGGTGAACTTGCTTGGACGTGTTGGGCATATGAGGATAGCTGATTCTAGGGATGTTTGGGGTTGCCAGAAAGTGCTAGAGAGTCATCAGATTTCATTTGTGGAAATATCTGTGGGAATGGAAGGTGTGCTAAGTGGTTCACTGGCAGAGTGGCCACTGCATGGAACAGCCTGGTAAAATGGAACAGGACAAATATTGGTTTGGATATTTTAAGAACAGCCTGGAAACACACCACATGAAGTAGTGAATGGTATTCTGGCAAAACTGGATGGACATTGTTGCCCGTGCTTGAAGTACTGATATGTGTGTATGTAAGGATGGAAATATACTTATAACAAATAAGAAACCAGAAGAGTCTCATAATTTAAAGTCTATGGACTGTATAAACATGCTTGGAAGGAGCTAATAATAAGAATAAATATTACAGCTTGTGGTCTCTCAAATAACTAAGCAACAGCTAAAAAAACACACACACACAATAGTTATGTAATGTATGATTTTAGTAAATCTAGACATAAAATATATAACCGTCATATAAGATGAAGCAGTCTGCTGAATTTAGATATTAAAGACAGGATTTAATAACATTAATTTGTGTATAATAACACTACTGTCTTAACTTGTCATAAATGACATACACTACATTGAACATCAAGGGAAGCATGATGATTTTCTTATATACGTAAATATCCAAAACAAGTCATGTAATTGCTTTAACTTGCATTGTAGTTTTTGTAACTCATCTTGCCCATATATAATACTTAAGTGGTTACCTAGGTAACTAATGTTTTATACATGACATCAAACTGACAAAGTTGTTCAAGAGAAACAATAGAAGCCTGAACTTGAAATGTCACAGAATGTAACATCATATGCTGAACAAATAGTATTAAATTGGCAATAGGCACTCAGTTTAATAAAATGAGCTTGTGTATAATAACACTACTGTTTTTACTTGTCATAAATGACATATGCCATATTGAACATCAAGGGGAAGCATGATGATTTTCTCATATAGGTAAATGTGCATAACAAGTCATATAATTGCTTTAACTTGAATTGTGGTTTTGTAAAATATCTTGACCATACATAATACTCAAGCTGTTACCAAGGTAAGTAATGTTTTATACATGATATCAAACTAACAAAGTTGTTGAAGAGAAACAATAGAAGCCTGGACTAGGAATGTCACAGAATGTAACAATCACATTCTGAACAAATAGTTTTAAATTGACAATAATCACTCAGTTTAACCTTTTCTTATTATACAAAATAGAATGTTGCTATTTAAATCTAAAAACATTCAGTATATGCCATAAAATGGCAATTTATGAATATGGAAAGGGAACTTGTAATCATTAATCATAATAAGTGAATTTGTTGTTTTTAACCTATACTTTCACTCATTTTATAATAAGAAACGACAGATATGAAAATCCTTATGTGTAGGAAATGAGGGGAAGAGGGATGCACTGACAATTAAAATGCACTTTCATCAATGTTTACATACAACAAACTTGATGCTTTAAGTAAGTTAGCAACAAAGTGATTACTTAAATGCTGGTAAACAATGAAATATGACTTCTGATATATCCAGTAAAATACATTGTATTATAAACATTAGGTATAAATATTATTACCATTTATTTATATTAAGTAATACATTTTAAAAGACTTCATCTATAAGGGTGAATATGTTAAATAGCTGTGTGTTGTAATCTTTTACTGAGGTTTTATATATGATACATCCTACTTTGCTATGATTGAATTGCTTGTCAACTATCTTTCATGTAAATATTAATTGCTTATACAGTAAGTAGACATTTATATTGTATTAGAATTCTGTCTCATCTACAATAGTACTATATCTGTTTAAATAATATAAATATTGCTTATTCCTATTACAAATATTCTCCATATGATAATTCAATTTATGGAGCTCAGATGTTCTGGACTGTCAAGGTATGAGTGATAATCTGATGGACTTAGGTTTATCCATCAGATTAGGAATAATTTTCATTCCATGGCTCATGCGGATCTTAGTTTTGTTAACATTTATTAATTTAAATTTATTTCACAAAACATTTTTAGTATGCCTGACCAAAACATTAATTTATTGATAAACACTCAAAGTATAAAACTGATAATTTCCTTTAAAAGCTCAAACATATACTTTATAGTTATCGGAGGAAAATGTTTACTAGTCAGAATAAAACAAAAAATATATAGTCTAAATGACTTAAGATGGATTCAAATTTATCATTTCTAAATACCAATGGCTTAAACAATCCTAGCAAGAGATCAAATCTACTGAAATATTTAAAACTGAACAAAGCACAAATTGTCTTTCTTCAAGAAACTAATTTCAAAACAAATGACAATTACAAATGAAATCCTGAGGAATATATGATACTGGTGCAATCCACTTATAAGACAAAGACAAAAGGGGTAACAATTTTATGGAAAACAAATGGGATTAACCCAGAAATCATTTATAAGTATGAAGATAAAGAAGGCCTTATGGCATTAGTAATAGTTAAATATAATAACAGAATATGGACCCTAGCCAAGCTATACTGGTTCCTAGGCATTGGACCAGGAACTGTTAAAAAACACTTGGATTTCATTTCCAATAATTATAAAGACAACTTAATATTTGGAGGAGAATTTAACTGTATATTTGATATTTCTGAAACTACAAATAAAAGACCACCGCTTATATCTGCTGTATCAAAAGCTTTAAACAAGTGGGTAGAATCATTTCATCTTATAGATACTTTCAAATTTAAAGAAGATAAATCTTTGTTGTTTTCCCATCAAGATCACAGATTTGGTACCCAAACTAGAATAGATAAAATATTTGCTGCCCATGACTTACACTCTAAAATCATTAATTTCTCAATCACTCCCTGCCCCATTTCAGACCACAATTCATTGAAACTAAAACTTCAAAATGGGTATAAACCATTAATCTTTAACTCCAGAATTCCAGCATATATAACTAAAATTAAAGAGTTCAAACCCTGGTTATTATCTGAATTACAGTTCTTCTTTTATATTAATTACACCACAGAGATAAATAAAATAATGATATGGGACTCATTAAAAGTTGACATATATGGTAAAACCCTAACTTGGTATAAAAAATCAGAGAATGGGATTCTGAATTATTAGATCTACAATCCAAACTTTTATCAGTAAAAGCTGAAAAAAATCAAAATCATTTGGAGATGAAAAAGAAAGTAGAAGTGTTAAACAATAAATACAACAAAATTCTAACACATAAAACTAGTTTAGCGTTAGAAAAACTAAAAATTAATACATTGGCAATTTCTCCCAAATATCTACATAAATTATCCACAAGAATCAAAATACAATCAAAAACTAATAACATTAAAAGTATCTTCCATGAAAAGAAAGGGAAAAATGTCTCAGATATAGGTGACATTCTTGATGCCTATAGAAATCACTATATGGAACATTTCCAAAAAGAAAATATACATATCAATAAATTAAATCTAAATGAAAAATGTTCTAATATAAAAAAATACCAGAAAAATTAAAACTAGATCTGCAAGAACTCATTTCCTACAAATAAATTACAAATACAATAAAAGAGGGTAAAAATAATAAAGCTCCAGGTATATATGGCATAATTATGGAAATATATAAACTTTTTCCTTTAAAGATACTATCCCTCTTCCATAAAACTCTATTAGAAATTCAGTCACAAGTTTTAATACCACCATCTTGGATATATTCCTTAATCACACCAATTCTAAAGGAAAACAAATCCCCAAACCTATGTACCTCATATAGACCTATATCATTATTAAATAATAACTATAAGATATTTGTGACAATATTAACTAACAGAATGAAAATACCACTATCCAAAACAATAAATAATGATCACACTGGATTTATATATCATAGACATCCACATGACAATGTTAAAAGGATAATTTTTCTTATAGAGTATGTTAATAAAGAAAATAAAGAAACACTCACAATTGGTTTAGATATAGAGAAAACATTTCATTCCCTAAATTGGAACTATTTATTCAAAATTCTGGTGTTATTTGAATTTCCTCCTTCCTTTGTTCATCTACTAAAGAATATATATAGAAATAATTTAGTGTATGTTAAGCTAGGTCCTTTCACCTCTGAATCTATACATATAACAAAGGGTACTAAACAAAGATGTACCATGTCACCAATTCTATTTGCTTTGACTATTGAAATATTGGCAGATTCAATATGTAACAATACAAAAATCAAAGGAGTATATCTTTATGAACAATACAATTCTAATGTAATGCTCTTTGCTGATGACATATTATTGACATTATCCAATACAAAAGAGACATTAGAAGAATTAGATATTTTAATTGATACATATTACAGGACTTCAGGACTCTATTTCAATAAATCAAAATCAAATTTTTTATTTTTAAATAAAAAAAAGAATTGCAGACGAAGGGGAATCACATTATAAAGAAACAAGAATCTACCGTAAAATATCTAGGAATTGAGTTATGCAAGGATAATAATAAATTAGTTTCAAAAAACGACAATAATATCATCAATACAATTAAAATCTCTGTGGAAAAGTGGAACAAAATAATATTAACATTTGAAGATAGACTACAGTTAATAAAAATGGTTTTACTACCCAAGATTCTATATATAGCTTTGGCAATACAACTGTTACCAGAAAGGAATATATTCAAAGAAATAAAATCATGCCTAATAAAATTTTTATGGTTTCCCAAAAGAAACAGAATAGCTTTAATATATCAGACCATGGAAACATGGAGGATTAAACTTTCCTGATATAGAAACATATATAAAAGCATCAATATCTAAAACAATCTCAGATTGAATAAATCCAGATTATTCTGCAAATTGGAAAGAATTGCTAAATGTAATATCAATAAATTGATTTGATTTACAAAAAATTTCAAATAACAGATAAAAAGAATTTGCCATGGCACATATTATGTATTAGTATGCAATACAACATAACTAAGCCCACTAAAACTCATATGGTTGATTATTACATTGACTCATTTTGGAAAATTATTGATGCAAATATAGATTTAAAAATCTGGTTTCATCTTTTAACACAATTCATAGTTACAAAGAGCTATCCACATAAAATATACAGATAAATAATTAATTCCTGGGAGTAGAAAGGATTTGTTTGTTGGTTTCAATGTATCAAAGAACTAAAAGTTCTGGATATGCAAACAATAGAAACAACAAACAAAATTCCACAACAAGATTGGCTAACTATGCAAAGCATTCTGATGTATTCTCAAGATTTATGCAGAATAATTAGTCATTTTTCATTTAAAGAAATACCTAAACTTACGAAATACCTATATGAACTCATATATAATGATTATGACATGGGAAATATTTTGAAATTTTACAAGGTATTGATAAATTATAAAATAACACCCAAATCCTCATATTGGAATTATATAACAAAAGGACACTCACTATAGCTAACTGAAGAAATTAAATCAAATATTTTATTATCAATAACACATACATCCTTTACACAATACTGGAAAGTTTTTAAATGCTTGCACAGACCATTCTTAACTCCAGATAGAATTACTAAAATTAATTCTTCCACAAAGGGAATATGTTGGAGGTGTTAGCAAGTACACAATGCAGATTGGAATCACATTTTTTTCGACTGTATTAAAATTAACCCATTTTAAAATGGTATTAAAAACTTTTTACAAGCTTTATTTAATTAATCATTTAACTTATCTAAAGCTCTAGTATTATTAAATGTCTACGGAGGTTCTCATTTGAATGAGTTAAATATGTATCTAGTATGGACAATACTTGCTATCTCAAGAAAGTGTATAACAAGAAGATGGAATACAAACACAATACCGACTTTGGAAGACTTCTACAGCCTACTGAAGACCACAGCATTGTTGGAAATTTAAATTAAAGAATTAAGGATTCATCCTAAGCCATTTATTAACAATCCATGGAAAAAAGTCTTATCATTGACTTGACACTTTACAATAACTAAATAGATACACTCTGATAACTGGATTGTTATACCTATAAAGTAATTGTATATATTGAGCTCTATTATAGTGTCAGGCTGATGTAAATAGAATACATAGTTATTTAAGATGTTATATACAAATACTATGGAATTTATTCAACTATATTTGAAAAAAAATGTTTTGAGAAAAAAACTTCTGTGCAAAGTTTACTCCACCCACAGTTATAGCTATCCCACAGTTTCTTTAATCTAAGCCTCTCCACTGGTTACATTCTTGAAACCTGAAAACCAGCTATTGTAATGCCATTATGCAAGGGTGGCCCAACCATGGACCCTGGTAACTATAGAACCATTAGTCTTGCTAGCCTCATATGTAAAACCATGGAGTGAATTATCTCAGACTTCTTTAAATTAGACATTGAAAACCTCTCAACCCTGGACTCTCATCAGCTCACCTTTATCAAAGGAAGGTCCTGCCTCTTTAACCTCAATAATTTATTTGAAAAAGTAACTGAAGCAGTGGGTAGTGGTTATACAGTGCATACAGCATATCCAGACCTGGTCAAGGCCTTTCACACTATTCTCCATGCAAGCATTATTGGCAGACTTGAAAATCTGATCTAAATAATTATAGTGTATAATAGATAGCTTACTGGTTATCTGACAGAACCAATGTGATTAGAATACTAGGTGCCACTTCTGAATGCAAAACAGTTAACAGTGATGGACCACATGCCTCAGTTTTAGGTCATATCCTATCTAGCATATATTTTCAGACCTTTTGGCCTATGGTTAACTAAGTTTGCAGATGATTGTAAATTGGGTGTTGTCATTTGATCTTCAACTGACTCACAATTGCTCCAACATGGTTTAGCCTGTGTTAACATCTGGGGCAAGGACAATTATCTCAAATTAAATGAAAAATGTAGCATTGTACATTTTAATAAAACAGTTTCACTTACTGTAAAGAAGCCATCCGATCAAACATTGTTGTAAGGGATTCTTGGTACTCTTATGATAATTCCTTCTCATTTGACCATCATGGCTGCACAGTACTTCATAAAGCCTTTAATCTGGCCCATCTAATTTCCAAAGGCATCTCCACTAGATCCAAAAGAAATCTTAATTCCCCTTTATTCATATCTTATCAGACCCTTTATTGAATATAGCACACCTTTTGGAATGTATTTATCTAAACATATCACAAAACTTGAGAGACTTTAGAGATTCAGAGCTAAAAACATATGTGGTCTCACAAATCTTTAGGTATCAGGAGAGACTGGCAGCCCTTTCTCTTTACTCAGTCTCTTACATGCTCCTCCATGGAGATCAATGTCTAGCCTTTCATGGCATGAAAGATCCAACCCTATTTAATCTCATATTCTTTAACAAAAGTAATGGTACATCAAATACTCTGTTAAAGAAACTAAACCTTCATCAGCAGATAAATAAGACATGCTGTCATGATAGATTCATATATCAATGTATCCCCACAAACTTCTACTACATGTCAAACAGAGTAGCACCCTTGCCACCTAACGGTAACTTTAGATAACTGGAAAAGTACAAAAACAAGCAATTCATTGATGACCCAGAAGTTTTACAGAGAATCAGTAAAAAGCAATAGAAACACTACTAAAAAAGAAGAAATAAGTACATTTTGGAGAAGCATTTATGAAGATAATATGAGAAAGGTGAAGAATGGAGAGAAGATTTAAAAGAAACAGTGAAAAGCACTGAGAATATGAAATATTCAGAGAATATGAATATACAGAGAATATGAAATGTGAAGAAGAAACAGTGAAACTAAGACAAAATTAAGAAAAGCTATTTTTTAATTTCTCTATAACCTGGCTAAAATTTTTCTAACAATTAAAATATTGTCATGTAACTTATATCTATTCCTAACCAATGTTTTCATGTTATATCTAACTTGGTATAATTATTTAAACTGTATTTTTTATTTTTAAAGACTGCAAAATTATTATTCTTAAATGTTTTGTAATATTTTGGGGCTTTTCTCCAAAGGCCTATGCTAAAAATGGGCTCACAGTCAGACTTTTTGAAACAACTCCCAAAATAGAGATATAACAAAAAACGACCAGCCAGTAGTCCAAACATGTTTATTAAAACTCATTCTGACGTCTCAGCCAAAGCCTTCAAGGAGTAAAACACAGTACAAAACACTTGCCTTAAATACACATAACAATTAGCACTTAATTACATACTTAAAGGAACAGTCGCCAATTACATTCCTCATTTAACACTCTAGGGGATAGAGTGTCAAATTTTAAAGTATAAACTGATTCTTTAAATAACAACTGTTTTTTATAAGTGATGTATTAAACTGAGAGACGACTATTTTTTCCAGAATAGTGCCTTGCAATCCATTGCTGTCCCCATGAAGAAACATATTAAAATGTGCAGCTATAGAACTCTCTTCTTTCTTATTAGTGATATCTCTCACATGTTCTAAAAATCTAACTTTAAATGACCTCTTGGTCTCCCCAATATAAAATTTGTTGCAGGGACACGAGGGCATATACAACACCCTCTGTATTACAACTAAAATAGTCCCATACTTTAAAAGTTCTATTATTAATTTTAGAAAATCCTTTAACCACATATTTACAAGTTTTACATTTACCACAACTGGTTGCACCACATGATATTGGTGTATATATTATATTCATTGGGGGAATACTAAATTTACCCCATACTATAAAGTTATATATGCTCTTTCCTTTGCTATAAGAAATTTCTAGCTTCTTGTTTAACCATCCAGCAACATGTCCTAAGGATATCAAGTATTCCCAAAAATATTTTACCATTACTGGTCACAGTCAGAATTTCACTGTTATCAAATGTCAACAAACAAATAAAATGTAATCTGAAGAATATCAGGTGGATTTTTACAGATCCACACTATAATGCAATATAAAACTTTTTTGCCATCTTGTAATGTAGGTCTGTTTTTGCTTTCTCTGTTCTATACCCAGACAGAATCTGGAGACAAAGACCAACAGGAAGTGGTAGAGCCAGCATTTCCTCTCAAACTCAAGAACAAAGCTTTACCACCAATCAAGAAGCAAGCTGAACCACAGCTTGGTAAGTAATGCAGACACACAATTGTCATTTGATATGGATGATCATCTGCATTTTGTTTAGGTTGTCAGTACATTCCAAAATTATATGAATCATCATACAATCAACTCAGGCTTGTCTTTACCTTCAGATGTGGAAGTACCTACCAATAGCAATCTCAGTGTGTTGTTTAGCCTAAAGGATGTAATGTTCCAGTAGAAAAATCACCTGTTAA